>NW_004754918.1:465941-468694 GCF_000188695.1 Salpingoeca rosetta | reverse complement strand
CAGAGCCGGAGCCACACACACACACACACACACACACACATACACACACACACACACACACGGCGTCGCGCAAGCGGTACACGACCTCTCACCAAGCTTGCTTCACGTGAAACTGGCAAAGAAGCCAGCGAGAGTTGGGAAGTGCCTCATCCACGGCGCGACCTTCGGCAAACGTCTTATCCGTGATCACGGCCGATGGAGTGATACCGTGGTCTGCAACCGCTTTCCGTAGAAAGTGTGCGACGACGCCGATCGTCTCGTGACTCACAATGGCGTGCGCCACAGGTATTCCCCATCCATAGACGCTTTCGACCACCACGCTAATCAACGGGTGGTCGTACATGTTTGTGCCATGTGTTGAGTCAAGAAAAATGCCACGATGCCCACACTCCTAAGGAAACACAGAACAAGCATGCATGGGAAGTGATGACGAGACGCTTACCATTAGCCACGTGCACAAGGCTGGCGACACACTGCAGTATTGACACGCCAACACGACACGAGACAACAGAGTGCCCCATGTGTTGCAAGGCGGTGCACATCATTGACCATGCATGCAAGGATTCAAGACGCGAGCACGGCACTCAGCACCACACACCTTGAGCACGCGTCGCTGCCACTCAGTCTGCACAAGGATGAATAGTGACTCTTGCGGGAAATCGCCTGAGGCGCGCTGTTCGGGCCCGCCAAACTCAAACGCCTCCTGACCTTGAAGCTTCAAGGCTGTGATGACCGGGGTGTGCTCGCCAGCCTCCTTGTTGTAGATTTGTGCAGCGTACCACACAGAAGCGGCGTCATCCGCATCAAAGCGCCCAGGCTCGTACTCCTGAGCAACGTTGTAGACATGCGCTTGCTTGAAAATGCTAGTCACGCAAGCACGACAAAGACGGTAAGAACGTGCACTGACACACAAGCACACGCAAGGCAGAGAACACACACACACACACACACACAAAACACACACTGACGCACACAACGCGCAAAACACACAAGCACACGCAAGGCAGAGAACACACACACACACACACACACAAAAACACACACGCACACTCGTTCACTCACTCACCCACTCACGCGCGCACTCACACACACACAGACACCGCATCGATCTAACCTGATACGTGGATGCGAGGAAAAGGTCGCCTTCACCTGATGATAAATGGCCGTGTAAGACGCCGAGACACGAAGGAGACGTGCCACTTCTGCACGAAACACGCCTGGCAGCTGTAGGTGACGCAGGTCCTTCGAATGTGAGTGGTAGTTGAACATCACCACCCGCACTCGCCCGCCTTTGCAGACCTGCCCCCACATCATTGCTGGACAACACCCAACAGGTTTTGGCGCCTTTGCACGGTGAGCGCGGATTGTGCCCTGATATGGTCGCTCATTGCCATGCCGAGAGCACGTCCGGACGAATTCTTCTTCCACCTGTACATGTTCGAGGCCCCACGCGGCAGCTTTTGGTGGGAAGCAGCAGGTGTGGTCACGCTTGACGTAATCGACGAGGGCAAAGTCGTCACACTCTGCCGCGGCGATGCACGACTCGAACCTGCTCCACGAGGCGTAGTAACGCACGACACAACCTGCAACGAACGACGTCGGGCAGGAGAGACATTGCTGATGAGAAACACAGGATCGGAGACAACAGGCAGGCCACAATCAAATACTCACATGAGGCGTCGTGATCCGTAATAACATGCTGCATGAGTTCCTTCGCGGTACAAAACGCAGCATCTGCGCAACCGCTCCGGCACTGAAAATGACCACGCGCCTGGCATATAGGGCAGAGCGCCGCTGGTGAGTAACACACGCACATACACACACAAAAGAGCGCAGACACACGCACGCATAAACACACACACACACACGCTGCAAGCGTGTACAATCACCACCAGATTCTGACCTTCTGTTTTCCGTGGTCGCGTAGTTGGTGCCTGGAGAGCGCCTGTCTGCTGCTGAAGGTCTGTGTACATGTGTTCTCGGGGCATGGGTACACAATGGCAACCTCGTTGCTGTTATTCTTGAACGTTTGCAGAAGGTCAGCAACGTCAGCACCTTTGTGCGACGTGCAGATGTGACGCTTGGCAGAGTCGAAACGAGTGAAGCGGGCGCTACAGCCAGACGCTGGGCACTCGAAAGGTTTCGTGTCTAGTGAAATCGCCGACAAGTGGCGTGAGCACACACAAGCGCAAACACACACACACACACGAGCGCAAACACACACACACACACATACACACACACACACACACACGCACACACAAGAGCGCGCGCGCACACACACACACACACACAAGAGCGCACACACACAAGAGCGCACACACGGAGTGTTGTTTCGTACCCGGGGTGACGACATGTGCCTGGTGTTGTTGTGTCGTCGCGGCTGTGACTTCTGACCCAGTCCCTGGGATACACACATGCACATGCAGCTAACCATGAACACACACACACACACACACACGCACGCACGCACACACACAAGAGCGCACACACGGAGTGTTGTTTCGTACCCGGGGTGACGACATGTGCCTGGTGTTGTTGTGTCGTCGCGGCTGTGACTTCTGACCCAGTCCCTGGGATACACACATGCACATGCAGCTAACCATGAACACACACACACACGCACACGAGCGCGCGCACACATACACACACACAGACACACGCACGCAAGAGCGCAAACACACACACACGCACGCAAGAGCGCAAACACACGCACACGCACGCACAGGCGCACACACATAATCACACACACG
>NW_004754918.1:462853-465385 GCF_000188695.1 Salpingoeca rosetta | reverse complement strand
CACACACACACACACACATGCACGCACGCACACACACACACACATGCACGCACGTACACACACGCACACGCACGCAAGAGCGCAAACACAAACACGCACACGCACGTACAGGCGCACACATATAATCACTCAGAGATACACACAAGACACTCATGCACATACGGACACAGGCAGGATGGGGCCATTGCGCACCGTGTGTGCCATTGGCGGATTCGTCAAGCAGAGGCAGTAACTCTTCAGTGATGCGGTCGCGGACAGACGAAAGAGGAGGTCAGGGTGGTTGTTGTGTGGAGTCAAGCGATCACGTGAGGGACAGCCAGGCAGGGGAACACTTGAACACCACATGAAGGCTGTTCGTTGTGGGCAAGAGGCGTGGGGATGACAAGTTCGCACCGAGGGTATCGACCAAGTCTTCAGGAGAGATTTGATCGGGAGTGGTGTGGATGGATGCCATCGTTGGAGTGGGGAGGGGTTGGTGGGTGAGGGCAGTGGGGTTGTGCAGTGTGGTGGGGAGGACGGGGTCGTTGCAAAAATGTTTATTTGGGTCAGACACGTTTTTCAAAAGGGAGAATATTGGGTGTGTGGTGGGGAGCAATCTCAGGAGCGGTGAGTGGGCCACCGGGAATGCAGACGCACCCACCTCAACGACGGCAACGACGACAAACGATGGCGAGGGGCGGTGGGAGCGTGGTTGGAGGAGGCGGGGGAGGAATGACGGTGAAGGTGCTGGTGCTGATGCTGGTGGTTGTGATTGGAATCAACTTCTATTTACTGCACTCGTGCCAGCAGCACTCCAACTCCATTTTGCCGCCATGGTCAGACCAGCAGCAGCAACAGCAGCAACAACATCTGCACGATGGCAGATCGGCAGGCGGTGATGGCGTTGCTGGTGACCACGAAGACCGGGTCCGTTTGCTGCATCTTTCAGTGTGTTCTTTGAGGGCACGTCTTTTGCTTGCCTGTGTTGTGCAGTATGCTTGCGGCGTGTGGCGTGTGGTGGTGCTAAGTACGCCTGATCGAAGAGCTTGCCCCTCTTTCTGTCCACTCACACACATGATGTGCGCCCACTGCAGCGTCTGTTGGACTCAGTGCAGAACCTGGAACGACAACTCCACAATGCTGAGCACATGATCGGTGTGTATGGATGTGTGTGTGTGTGTGTGCTGATGTGCGAGTTGATGCGTTCGCGTGCGCTTCAGTGTGTGTGTGTGTGTGCGTGTGTGTGTGTGCGAGCTGATGCACAAGTTGATGCACTCGCGTGCGCTTCAGGGTGTGCGTGTGTGCTTGCGTTGGTACCAGGAGAAGCGTGATGCTCTCTCCTTCTCACTGTTAAAACCAACGGGCAACGCTGGCAGATGAGCTGCAGAAAAAGGCTGCCCGAGTGCAGGGATCCGCTGGATCTGATGAAGGAAACCACAACATGCAGCAGCAGCACCAACAGCAGCACCAACAGCAGCAGCAGCAGCAGCAGCCAGCTCAGCAACAGCACCAGCAGCACCAACAGGCAGGTGATAGGGACTCGATTGGGAGCTGGAAGCAGCAGGACGCCCAGCAAGGAGGTGACGCCGCACAGCCATGCAACCTTCCCACCCGCGCCCGAAAACCCTCCGATGTCGAGGTGCGTGCGTGTGTGCGTATGCATTCGTGTATGTCTGAGTCTGTCGAAATGTGTCAATGTTATGTGTGTGTGTGTGTGTGAGTGAGTGTCCCTCCTCTATGCGCACTCGTGCGTGCCTCCTCTATGCGCACTCGTGCGTGCCTGTTGTTTGAGTGAGCGGCAGGCGTGTGTCACGCATTATTGTCGCAGCTGACTGTGCACTGCACTGCCATGACCAGGTTGAGGTGATGTATGACACCAACCCCTTTGTTGACCCAAAGGGTGGCGCATGGACACAAGGTGCGCAAGCGCGTGAGCATATGCATCTGAACACGTCACATTGCCCTGCTTGGTGTGTTTGTTTGTATGTTGACAGTGCCGCAACATTCACATTGCTTCATTCGCACGTGCAACAACTGCTCGTGTTCATGCATCTGCAGGCTGGGAGGTGAAGTACGATGCAAACAGCTGGATCTCAGAGCCGCTCAACGTGTTTATTATTCCCCACTCGCACAACGACCCAGGTACGCACATGTATGTGATGCGATGTGATGTGGGCGTGTGTGTGTGTGTGCGTGACGTTTGCTCGTGTGCTTGCCACCTGTTGTTTGCTTTGTACCTCCACACATCGCCGTGCCTGCTGCCCCGCATAGTTGCTCACTCATCTCCACCAACCCCCTCCCCCATCCTCACACCGATTTCTGCCTTCGGCTCCAGGCTGGATCATGACTTTGGACGAGTACTACCGCAAGCAGACGTCGCAGATCCTCACACTCATGACCCAAACACTCTCCCAGGTGACCACACGCACATTGATGATTGGGGGTGGGAAAGGTCTCTGTGAACATCTGTGTGTGTGTGTGTGTGTTTGTTGTTCGTACTGTCTCGGATTTGGTCCATCTGTCTGCCCGGACCATGCCAACGTGCTTGTTCTC
>NW_004754918.1:440353-460353 GCF_000188695.1 Salpingoeca rosetta | reverse complement strand
CGCCGTCGCTGCCCACGCTCAGTGGCGACTTCTTCTCATATGCGGACAGGAACGACAACTACTGGACAGGGTACTTCACGTCTCGCCCCTTCTACAAGCACCTGGACCGTGTGCTTGAATCAAAACTGCGCGCAGCGGAAATCCTCTTCTCCATCGCACAGGCCGGGCAGGTAAAGACACGTTGTTGTCGTTGTTAGAAACTGCGGGTTTGGAAGGGGGGGGTTACAAGTCGTTGTACATTGGAAGGGGATGTGATGGGGAAGGAATTTGCTATCACCAGTGCAGCGTGTATGTTCATACGTGCACGCCACAAACAGAAACTCATCTCACCTCATGTGCTGTTCACGCCCGCTATTGCGACTAGATTGCGCATCCGTTGACAAAGTCGGAGGCGGAGCTGTATGACTCGCTTGTGGACGCGCGGCGGGCCCTCGGCCTCTTCCAACACCACGACGGTCGGTCGCTGCTGCACATCGAAGGGGAGAGACACGTGCACTGGGGACCTCATGTTGGACGGAGCATCCTTCTCACGCAATCACACACAATCACACACGCGCGCACATGCACACACGCACGCACACATACACACAATCACACACATACACACGCACGCACAATTACACGCACACACTCTCTCACTTTCTGTGGCCCATGCGAGTGCAGGCATCACGGGCACTGCAAAGGACCACGTTGTTGTTGATTACGGCAACAGGATGCGAGCGGCACTGGAGTCCGCTGATCGCGCCATGGCGATGATTGCTGGTGGTCTCCTTACTCGCGACAACGCCAACGGTACTGACACCCTGCCGTGCACGCCGCGGTTTGGCTGCTTGCTCGGTGGCGTGGGTGGATTGGCGTGTGGAGTGGCTGTTGTGTATTGCTGCGTGCAAGCATCGTGCATCTCTGCCGTCTTACCCACCATCTCCTCACGACCCACAACAACTCACACACGCAAACGCACACACGCACACGCACACACACACACACACATGCACATGCACATGCACAACACGTCTGCAGGTGACCATGTGGTGCCTGCGAGCATTCGCCGCACCCACGATGCGCTTCCGGAAGACCAACTGCTCGAAGTCAGCGCAGAGCCACGGTTTGTTGATCAATGCATCGGCTGTTGCAGTTTCGTTGCGGGTTGACATCTGTGTTGTTCAACATACACACACACACCCTCACTCACTCTCACTCGCTCGCTCACTCACTCACTCTTACTCTCACTCTCACTCACTCACTCTCACTCACTCACACACACTCACTCACACACACTCACTCACACACACGCACGCACTCACACACACACACACACACACCCGTATACCTGCTCCCTGCATTGATGAGAGCAGGAAAGTGGTGGTGTACAACAGCAAAGGCCACGTGCGCCGCGACGCGGTGTATGTCATCACCAACAACGCCAACGTGCAGGTGATCAACCCTGA
Organism: Salpingoeca rosetta; assembly: GCF_000188695.1. Lineage (NCBI taxonomy): Eukaryota > Choanoflagellata > Craspedida > Salpingoecidae > Salpingoeca > Salpingoeca rosetta. The sequence goes on along the minus strand of NW_004754918.1, from coordinate 458,905 downwards.
TGGCGACACAATTGTGAGCCAGGCTGCGCTCATCTGGGACGACGGGCCCGGACCAAATGTCCAGCAGGACAGGTTCCGCATCTGGTTTGAGGTGCGCTGCTGCCGATGCTGCTGCCGTTGTTGTTGTTGTTGTTGTTGCTGCTGTTGTTGCTGCTGTTGCTGCTGGGATGTGTTTGAGGTGATCGTGTGAGCGGCCACACTAGTGCGCATGCCCTTTGCTCCGGCCCCTCTCTCTGTCGCACAACCCGTGCAAAGGATACGTTGTTGTGACGAAGCTATTCCCGTTCCTGCCCTCGCCCCCCCCCACCTTCACCCCACACGCACCATATTGTCTCCATGTCCAGGTTGAGGTTCCTCCATTTGGCCTCGCCGTGTACACCGTCAAGACTGCCCCTGAAATGCTCGATATTTTCGATCCTCCAAAACACGAATTCTCCCGTGTGGACGTGCGGAACTTCAATCCGCCCGCAAAGGTCCGCATAGCATATGGTTGCATGCGTGTGTGTGCGGGTTTGTGCGTACGTGTGTGTGTACGTGTGCGAGGTTGTGCGTACGCGTGCGTATGTGTATGTATGTGTGTACATTTACGTGCGTTTGCACGCTGTAAGAATCAGCTCGCATGCATTCAGCGAGCAACCGTCCTTCTTGCCCTCATCTCCCATTTGCGAACATCTGATGCATCACCACCACTTCACAGTCGATTGCCGGGATTGAGGTTGCAGCACTGTCTGGCAAGATTGTTCTTGAGGGTGCCCACGTCACAGCAACCGCTGACGGTGCGTGTGCACGGGTGCACATGATCTGTCTTTCTGAATGTAAAATGCAAGCCCTGTGTATATGCTTTGCGTACATTGTGCTTGTGCATGTGCATGCGGATGTCGTGTTGTGGATGTGTGTTTCACGGGCATATTTCCTTCACATGACTCATGTCATTCGTTTCTGTGCGTCTTGTGTCCGTGTTCGTCGCTCACCCCTGCTCCTGTGCATCATGCACCCTGTGCATCATTCGCCAACGCCCACGCATGCAGAGTCTGGGCTGCTGCAGTCTCTGTATCAGCAGACAACCGGCCTCACCTCCACCAAGATGGAGTTTCTCACATACACATCCCGCAGCGGCTCAGACAGGAGGTGTGCTGCTGCTGCTGTCAGAGGGGTGGTGGTGGTGGTGGTGGTGGTGGTGGTCTTGTTGTTGATGATGGTGGTTATCGTCGTGTCTGCACTTCCACTCACCCAAACACACACACACACACACTCACACACACACACACACCCAAACACACACACACACACACGCACACACACACACCTTCACACCACCAGCGGGGCGTACCTGTTCATGCCCGCCGGCCCCGCAGCGCAGCTCCACCACCCGAATCCGACAGTCGCCGTAACCCGCGGGCCCATCGTCGAGGAACTCGTGGTACGCGTGGTGGTGGTGGTGGTGGTGGTGGTCATGGTAGTGATAGTTGGTGGTGATAGTTGGTGTGGGGTGGTGTGATCAGGGAACCTGAAGCATTGTGATGAAGATCTTCAAATGTGTCACTCGCAGCTCATCACCACCACCACCACCTCCTCCTCCTCCGTCCCCCTCCTCCCAGGTATCGCTGCCGAATGTGGTGCAGACGATCCGCGTGTTCAAGTCCGATGCGCCGTACGCTGCCGCCGTCGACATCTCGAATCGCGTCGACGTGCGATCGCTCAGCAATCAGGAACTCGTCATGCGCATTGTGGTGCGTACGCACGCACAATGGTGGTGGTTGTTTGCTGCTGTGTCTTGTGTGCGGGCTGACTGTGTTCGCTTGCTTGTTTGCTTGCGCGCGTGTGTGTGTTTGTGTGTGTGTGTGTGTGTGTGCACGTGTGTGTATGTGTGTATGTGTGTGTGTTGTGTGTGTGTGTGTGTGTGCGTGTTCGTTTTGGATGCATGTGCGACTCCCTTGCCATCGCGCCCCCTCCCCGCTTGTACACTGCGCTCACAGCAGTCCTGCACCTGCATACGTTGGAATTGCTATCAGACTGATGTCCAAAGCTCTGATTTCTACACGGATCTTAACGGCTTCCAGCTGCGGTGAGAGATGTGTGTGCACACGCAGATATGCGCATGTATGCACACATCTACACACACACACACACACACGCGCATGCCCGCTCTGGCTGCATGCCTTACAAATCCACCATACTCTGTCCCTCAACCCCCCCCCGGCCGCCCTGGTTCCTTGTGTGTGTGTGTGTGTGTGTGTGTGTGTGTGTGTGTGTGTGTGTGTGTGTGTTGTGTGTGTGTGTGTGTGTGTGTGTGTGCAGTCATCGCAAGTTCCTGGACAAACTCCCGCTCAACGCCAACTTCTATCCAATGCCATCGCAGCTGCTCCTGCAGGACGACAGCAAGTACGCACCAGGGGCGCGTCTATGTGCTCTGTCTGTGTGTGTGTGTGTTTGTGTGAAAGTGTATGAAAGCATATGTGTATGACTTTGAACACTTTAACGGCGACCTCCACCGCCCATCGTCATCATCACTGACACCACCCCCTCCCCCCCCCCAAATTCCAGGCGCATTTCCCTCAACACGCGATCCAGCCTCGCGTGCGCATCCTTGCACCAGGTGCAGCAGACGCTCCAACTTGTTCAACACATGACTTGAATGCCAATATGCCGTGTCTCTTGTTTAGCAACCATGTGTTTACCTACGGCCGTTTGCTGACTCAAAAAGCAACCACACACGCACACTCACTCTACTCACTCTACTCACTCCCTCTACTCACTCTACTCACTCACTCTACTTACTCACACGCACACATCCATGCAGGGGTGGATGGAGGTGATTCTGGATCGGCGGCTGATGCAAGACGACAAGCGCGGGCTCGGACAGGGCGTTCGCGACAACAAGAAGACAGATCTCAACGTACAACCTGCTGTCAACGACTTGATGTGTCACGTTCAATGCATCAGGGATGATTGTCGTGTCGCTCTATCGCAGCCAGCATCATCACGCCTCCGTCCTTCTTCCTTTGTCTCATCCGATACACACACGCACACACACACGCACACACACACACACACACACACACACACACACACACACACGCACACACACACACACACACACACACACACACACACACACACCTCCCAGTTCAAACTGCTGTTGGAAGGGCGGCGTGCCGGTGCCGCGCGTGCGAATGTGGAGACGCCAACACTCCTCAACTATCACACGCAGGATGCATTGAACCACCCCATGAACCTCTTCCATGTGCGTATTCAATGTGCTGCTCCCTTTGCCATCTGCTGTATGTCACTCACGCACACACACGTGCGCACACACGCACACACACGCACACGCACACATGCACACGCACGCACACATCTGATGCGATTCTCACGTGTGTTGTGGCCATGCTCTGTGGGATTTGTCAGATTCAAGGGAGCGCGCCGGAGGTGGCGTCGTCCTATCTTCCCTTTGCGGTCAGTGGCGATGCACACGCTCTGTTGATGCGCGTGCAGGTGTGCGGGTATGTGTGCGCTCTTAAATATCGCTCGCCCACGTTCACACCCTCCAACACACACACACACACACACACACACACACACACACACACACACACACACACACACACACACACACACACACACACACACACACACACACACACACACACACACACACAACTGCGCCAATAGAAGAGCTTGCCGTGCGACGTGCACGTGATGAACATGCGGTCGTGGGCTGCGAGCAGCGGCGAAGTTGCACTGCTGCTGCACCGTCGCGCTTTCTCCTGCGCATATGAACAGCCGCAAACAGCAGCCTGCCAGACGGGCGGAGAGGTGCGCCAGCTACTCTGTGTGTGTGTGTGTCTGTCTGTCTGTCTGTCTGTGTGTGTGTGTGTGTGTGTTCAAAGGCTTGGAACTCATGCGTGTCGTGTTACTCTTGACCATCTTTGTCTTGTCCTGTTGCTCATACCTCTTCGCTCGCCCCCGTTGCCTTGCGCAGGTTGTGTTGCAAGATGTATTCGCGAAACACAAGATTGCGTCGGTGGAGGTGCGGCAGGGCGAACCCGAGATTGTCTGGTGGAAGGGGACGAATTGGTCTGCATGTTGAGTGTTTAACCCACACGCACACACAGTACACACAGAATGCATGCAAAGCAACCACGCGCAAGGTCTAACTTCTTCTTCACCATGGATGATGTTGAAATATGTACAGGAGCGCTCGCTTGCGTTTAGTCAGTCACGCAGCCCCCAGACCACTGATACGAAGGTGTGCACATGTGCCTGCAGACGCAGTTCCGTTCCTCGTTCATACTGCTGCTGAAAATACCACACACACACACACTCTCTCTCTCTCTCTCGCACACACACACACACATACACATACACACACATACACACACACACAATATCTCTTCCCTCCCTCACACACTCTCATCCACGCATCATTCACTGCATTTGTTGTTCGTGTCAGGTGCTGCTTGTTCCGCACGAGATTCACGCGTTCAAGCTGAAGCTCTCACGAAAAGCATAGGCAACCCAGCAATCCAGTTGGTTGTGTCACATCATTTCACACCACATCACACTCTGATTCTCTGAAGGCACGTTTGTCTCACGTCAAAGGCAAGCCGTTTATTTGGGCATGTGCTCACAAAGCAGCTGTTGATGGGTGCCAGGTGATTCAATTACATTACACAGAAGCAAAAAAAAAAAAAAAACAGAGGCTGTGGTGATAGGTTACAACATGACGTGACAGAGCGAGGGGCGGCAGCATCACATCCACACACGAGCAGCGCCACCATCAACGCTGATCATCATTGGGGTTGCTGCTGCTGTTGCAGAGGACGAGTGGCGTGTCGTGTGTTCCTCCCACATTTGCCGCGTTGGGGGCCTGGTCATCCTCGTCTTCGGCGGCGTCCTCCGACAGGGTCACGTCAATAACGTCGCATTCCAGCCGGTATAAGCTGGAGCCGAGCGCAGGCGGCGCTTCATCCTCACCAAGGTCCTCCACAATGGCGTCTACCGGTGGCAGGTCATGCTCGTCATGCTCGCCTTCGCCGTCTTCCTCGTCGTCAGCGTCGTTGTCGCTGTCGAGGTGGTCGTCTCGTTGAATGTAGTCGCTAAAGGCGACGGGCACCAAGTCCACCCCATCGACATCGTCGCCGTCGTCGTCGTCGTTGTCGTTGTCGGCATCATCACCGCCATCATCGTCAAAAGCGTCGTTGTCGTGGCTGACGTGCTCGTCTTGGTGTAACGCCCTCAGCTCAGCAAAGTGCTCGTCCTTGGCCTCCTGCAGCCGCGAGTACAGCCCGAGGCTGTAGAAGGTCTCTTCCACCCACGCGTTTGCTGCCCGCAGCCACTCCATTTCCCCTGTCGTGCGTGCGTGTGTGTGTGTGTGGTGTTGGGTTGCTTGTCGTTGACGATGCTGCGTGGTGTTGTGCTGTATGTGGTTGCTGCGCCGCTGTTGTCGTGTCATCGACGTTGCGCTCACTCACCGCCTTCCCTTCCCCTTCTTCGGTGGAAGGACTCGAAGGTAACAGTAACAAATGCGTCCTGACTCACAAACAATTATTTGTTTCGCACAAGAATTCCTCTTGTCACCCGTGCTATCCACCACATTTTAGTTTCTCTGCCAGTGGTTGGTTGCAGACAGGCACAGCGCGCAAGAAGCACCCTTGATCAACCCTGCCGTATCCCGACCCACTCCATCTCCTCCTTCCCCCCCCCCAACGCTGATCCCTGCCTCTTTTCTGCCTGTCGCCATGGCTGACACTGAGCCGAAGCAGGCTCGGCCTGCCAGCCTAAAGAACGACAACAACGGCAGCCGCAGCAAGTCGTCCGATATCAAGAGGAACAAGAGCAAGAGGACAAAGCGGACACAAGATGAGGAGGGCGCAACGCCTGGACGTCAGGCTGTGGTGCGGACGGCGGCGTGTATTGCCGCCCTCGTGATGGGTTCATGGTTTGGCCTCGGCCTCATGACCTTCCTCATGCTGTCGGCGCTCATTGCATTCTCCCGCTTCCGCGAGCGCCAACTCAAGACAAAGCACAAGGTTGTGCAGAACCACCGATCGCTCATGCACCGCAGTGGCTTCACCACGCTCTTTGCTGGCGGCCTCAAGCAGTTTGCCCCCAGCTGGGTCACCTACACAGAGACAGAAAAGTCCAACACCGTCAACGCCGCCCTGGAGCTGCTTTGGCCTTCCATCAAAGCCGCAACAGAGGAGGTGCGCTTCATCTGCAACATGGGAATGTTGTATGAAAGATGCGTGTGTGTGTGTGCATGTGCTCTGCGTGTGTGCATGTGCTCTGTGTGTGTTGTTGTGTGTGTGTGTGTGTTGGTGTGTGTGTGTGTGTGTGTGTGTGTGTGTGTGTGTGTGGGTGTGGGTGTGGGTGTGGGTGTGGGTGTGGTCGTGTGTGGGTGGGTGGGTGGTATTGCACTCCACTTCACTCGACTTCACTTGACTCTGCACACGCCCGTCCATCAACTCGGTTGTCGGTGCCTGAGTTCATATTCAACTAACACGCCGTCGCACCCATCACACCTATGTCACACCTATGCCATAGGCCGTGCTTGCAAGCATGACGGGCCTCCTGGCCATGTATCGCCCGTCCTTCCTGTCCACCCTCAAGTTTGATGTGTTTGAGCTCACCAACGACCCGCCAAAAGTCGTCTCCGTGAACCAGGTTGAGCTCGACGACGGTGGCATTGCGCTTGACCTGCGCATCACCCTGCGTGGCGAGTCCAACATTGTGCTCGTCGCAGGTGCGCGTGCCTTCAAGGCCAGCGTGCGCGTGCAGGACCTGGAGGTGGAAGCGACCGTGCGGCAGCTGCTGTCACCTCTGTCCTCCGAGCCGCCGTTCTTCGAGGCCATGAGCACCAGTTTCGTCGGCAAGCCCCGCCTCTCCTACACCCTCCAAGGTGTGTGCATGTGTGTGTGTGTGTGTGTGTGTGTGAGGTTTGTTCGTACGCGTGAGTGTGTGCGTGCGTGCGTGCGAGTGTGTGCGTTGTGTCTGTTTTGTGTGCGTGTGCGTGTGTGTGTGTGTGTCATTTGTTCCTTCTTGCATGTCACAAACAATATCCGCCCACACCAACCCGTTTGCACTCAACCTCCCGCTCACACCACAACCACCACCGCCACCATCATCATCGTCTAGCCGGCAAGATCCCGTTCCACCTTGAGCGCTTCATCAAGCACCTGCTGAGCGAGGTGCTGGCCAACCAGCTTGTGTGGCCGAAGAAGGTGGTGGTGCCCATGGTTGAGGATGAGGCCCATCTGAGCTACCTCATGTCCAGCGCCGCGCAGGGGGTGCTGCGTGTCACTGTCGTGCGTGCACAGGACCTGATCAATATTGAGGCGCTTGGCAAATCAGACCCATATGTAAAGGCGATGATCCGCGGCGACTGCGACGTGTTCCGCACCAAGACCGTCTTCAACAACCTCAACCCGGAGTGGAACGAGTCGCACGAGTTCCAGGTGTATAACCTCTCCCACGACACCCTGCGCATCTCCGTGTACGACCACGACAAGGCTGGCCACGACGACATCATGGGCAAGTGTGAGGTGGCGCTCGACACGCTGCCTGCGGACATTGAGCTTGAGATGCAACGCAGCCTGGTCATCTCTGGCAAGCGCGGTGCCGGTACACTCAACCTAATTCTGCAGTACAAGCCCTTCATCTTTGAGCCCATGATCCCCAACACGCCGCCCAGTGACATCTGGAGCGCTGGCTACCTCTACGTTGACGTGCGCAAGTGCACCAACATCCAAACAGACAAGCCAGTCGCCGTAAGTCTGAACTAATCTGTGCTGTGTGTGTGTATGTGTGTGTGCGAGTGTACATGTGTGTGCGTGTGCGTGTGTATGTATGCGTGTGTGCGAATGTACATGTGTGTGTGTGTGTGCGAGTGTATATGTGTGTGCGTGTGTGTATGCCCATCGGCTTGCAGTTTGTGACCCTTCCCCTTCCCCACCGCTCACCTCACAGCCGTCATGTTTTCGCCCTGCTGTCGCAGGTGACGGTTGGCTACGGCTATGAGACGGGGACGAAGAAGACGCTTGCCGTCGCTCCCTTCCGTGGCGAGGCGGTCTACGAGCAAGGTGGGTTCGATGGTTTGAAGAACGTGTGATTGTACACACGCGCCTTTGACTCGCTCGCTTTGCCTTCAACCACACGCTCACTTCACCTTCACGCCCCACTTTCACCACCTCATCGTCCCCCCTCTAAACCCTCCACCATGTCTCGTCCAACCTCCAACCCACCATCAGGCTTTGCGTTTCCGATTGACCGGTTCTCGGGGATGCCGACACAGATTCGCTTCACACTCGACCGCAAGTTCGGGACTGCCACTTACGAGTTTGACCCAGAGGACCTCTACTCCCACCGCGTCGGACAATACGTGGTGCGTTCTTCGTGCGCGCTTATTCATGAGTTTTTGTGTGTGTGCGTGTGTGTGTGTGCGTGTGTGTTTTGCGTGTCTGTCTGTTTTGCGACAGCTCTCAGACCCGATACCATACACACACACACACTGCATTGTTATCCACTCGGACTCCGCCTCACTCTTCACCCCTTTCGCCCTTCTTTGCTCGCCTCCCTCCACATCACCACCACCCTCGTCACACCAACCCACCAGGAGGTTGCGTGCGACACCGATGCGCTGATCGCCGTACACGTGACCCTTCGCGCCGTCAACGCCACATACACGGGTGGGCGCTCCATCTTCCGCAGCGGAAGCGTCGTCTCCCGCAAGTCTGCACTCACCCGCGCCAGCGTGAGCCAGAAGCTTGAAGGCAAAGGCGCAGACGCCGCTGCGCTGTTGGAGGCGTCGATAGACGACGGATGGACGGACCCGGCGTCCCGCCGCTCGTCCGATCAGACGACAGATGGCAGTCGGCGCCAGTCATCGGCGAGCAGCATCTCCACCACCCAGCGCAGGCAGCAGCTCGCAGAGACAGCGGCAGCAGACGGTGATGGCGAAGAGGAGCAGGAGGGGCAGTCCTCCTTCAAGCGCTATCTCGGGCTTGCGCGCAAGTACAGTGTCATCGGCAAGCAGTCGTTTGACGGCCTGCCCTCGGACGTGCAGGGCGCAGCGCTGCTCGTTGGTCTCCTGTTTGTTGTGCTGTTGTTCTCGCATGTGTGGCGTCTGTCTGGTGTTGGCTGGGTGTGCCTGCTGTCGGCGGTGGCGTTTGCGCTGTACGACGCGTACCGTCGCGCCAGCCCCCGCGCACCCCCGCGGGTGAACCAGCAGCCCGACAAGCCGAAGGACGGCACGAAGCTGACGGCAGAGGAGGTGGTGCTGCTGCACGACGCGCTGCCCATGTGGTGCAAGGACCCGTCGTGGGACAAGGCGGAGTGGCTGAACGAGCTCATCGCTGGCATCTGGCCGCGGGCGAAGGAGGGCATTGGCTCTATGATTGACGAGGCAATCCAGGACACCGTGGACAAGATGCAGCAGGAGGGCACGCTGCCTGTGGACTCTGTGCGCGTGGATGTCACGTTTGGCAAGCCGCCGCTGGTGTCTGCGCTGCGCGCCATCAAGAACACCTACATCAACTCCCGCGTCATGCTTGACCTCGACTTGGAGATTGGCAATGACGTGCATGTGATGGCCCACATCACAAAGTCCAAGTTCACGGTCCCCATTGAAGTGCGCGACCTGTGTCTGACAGCGCGCCTGCGTGTTGTCCTGCGGGATTTCGTGCCGGTGTTCCCCTGCTTTGCCAACGCGGATGTGTCGCTGCTGTCGGTGCCCAACTTCGACTTCAACCTCAACATCTTCCACATCCCCATCATGAACGTCCCCTTTCTCACCTTTGGCATCAACACCGCTGTCGAGTGCGTTTGCTGTCGCATTTGCTTCCTTTTTGCCGTGATGGCACCCTGCGACGTGTCTTGCGCCCCCACGCGTGCACATCGCTCGTGGCTTGTCACATTACACCTCTACATGTCATGCATGCCCTTGCACTTACTATCACCGCCACTGCCTTCACTATGGGTGCCGTCGTTGTCATCATCATCACAACATGTCTTCCCCTGACCACCATCACCACCACCACCACCATCATCATCACCACCATCCTCGTCATCAGGCGGTTTGCGCTGCGCGGGATGGCGGATATGCAGCTGCTGTGGCCGCGTGTGTTCAGCGTGGAGATCTTCGATCCAAACGACATTGTTGTGAAGCGCAGCCTGCGTGTGCCGCCCGCTGGTCTCCTGCGCGTGCACATCCGCAACGCCAAGGGCCTGAGGAAGGCGGACCGGCTGAGCGAGTCTGATCCATATGTGACGATGATTTATCAGGAGGGCGATGGCATCAAGGCCAAGACGAAAGTGATTCAGGACAACCCCAACCCGGTGTGGGACGAGCACTTTGACTTTATCATCATGAACCGGGCGCGCCGCTACCTCACGTTCACATGCAAGGACTACGACCGGGTGGGTTCGCACGACACGCTCGGGTTTGCCGAAGTGACGACAGACACGCTGATGGATGCCCCAGACACCATCATCGAACGCACCTTCGACTTCCAATACAAGGCAAGAACCACTGGTGTGTGTGTGTGTGTGTGTGTGTGTGTGTGTGTGTGTGTGTGTGCGTGTGTGTGTGTGTGTTGGTGAAAGGCCCCTTTCTATTCTCGTGCGTGTGTTTGTTGATGCCCACCAATTGCTTGTGCGTCAACAGGGCAAGCCTGCCGGGTTCATGAACGTCGAGTTTGAGTTTAAGCCGTTCCAACCAACGTAAGTAGCCAGTGATGCTCACCATGTGTGAATGCGCACGTGTGCATGTGTGTGTGTGTGAATGGGCCGGCGCGTGTTGCGTTGTTTCCTCCATGTTGTCATGCAGTCACCTGACAGCCCTCTCTTCCATTCCACGCTCCCCACTCCCCATCCTACATCACGCCTTTTCTTGCTTCTCTCGCGATATTCAGGGTTGACAAGGCCTACTTTGATCACGACAGAGAGGAGCACGTGCGTATCCTGTTGCGAATGTGTTGTGCGTGGCTGTAAGCGTGCGCTGTGCTTGCTATCTCGTTGTTTTCCATCCAAACTTCCACCCCGCCTCACACAGCCTGGGCGACGCACGTTTGTGCATGTGTGTTTGCGTGTGCCCACCTGTTGTGTGCAGGCCATTGGTGCGCTGTTTGTGGACGTGATCCGGTGCATGTCGCTGCCAGATATGCAGTCGCCACGCGTCACCCTCACCGTCGGCGCAACGCAGGTCTGTGTCTGTGTCTGTGTACGTGTATGTCTGTGTCTGTGTCTGTGTATGTCTGTGTCTGTGTACATGGAATGTGTGTGTGTGTGTGCGTGCACATCTGGTGGTCACCATTCTTACCATTTTTCTCTATTTACCCCCCCTCCCCCCCCCCCCCAAAAAAAAAAAAAAAAACACCCCCAAATTGTGTTTTGCGTGCAGCTGTCAACGAGCTCCAAGTCCGGCAGCAACCCGGTGTACCACGAGAAGTTTTCGCTGCCGGTCAAGGACATTCTCACGGAAAAGGCTGTGTTTGCTGTTGTTGAGACGCAGCGGCTGCGCAAGAAGCAGGCCAAGTGCTCGCTGACGGTTGAACTGAAGGAGGTGGCGCACCACGGCGTGATGCAGGACGTGTTTGACCTCGAGGGCGGCGGTCGCATTGAGGTGAGCACATTGAGGTGCTGTGGGATCTTGGTGGCTCGTTGGTTGATTGGTTGGTTGGTTGCTCGTTGGTTGGTTGGTTGGTTGGTTGGTTGGTTGGTTGGTTGGTTGGTTGAGGGTGTATGTGTGTATGTGTGTGTTGCGTGTTGCGTGTTTTCTCGTGGATCTGAAGGACGTTCGCCCGGCGACAAAGCGCCACGGGCACAGTGGCCTTCTTCTCACTTGTATCTCTGTCTGCTCAACACGCTCTCTTCCTCAACCTCCTCTACCACCACCCCTGCCCCAGGTGCGCATTGAGCTGCGGACGGTGAAGCCAGACGAGGATGTGACAGCGCGGCGGCGCCTGACGTGGGCAGACTACATAGACCTGCGCGACAAGATTGAGGCCGAGCGCCAGGAGGAGGAGCAGACACACCCACTCGTCGTCGGCTCAAAGGTTTGCCAGTCCTGCGCCCGTGTGTGTGTGTGTGTGTTGTGTTGTGTTGTGTTGTGTTGTGTTGTGTTGTGTTGTGTTGTGTTGTGTTGTGTTGTGTTGTGTGTGTGTGCAGGGGCGGGGTGTATTGTGTTGTTGAGTTGAGTTAAGTTGTGTTGTGTTGTGTCTGTGCGTGCGCGTGTGTGATATGTGTATCGTCGCTTTTCCCAGCTCATCGCTGCTGCTGTTGTTGCCTCCTCCCCTCGCAGGCTGGCGTGGGCGTCGATGAAGAGAAGCACACGCCAGAGTTTGAAACGGAAAACGAGGAGACGCCAGGTGTGTGCAAATGCGCATATGTGCGTGTCCGTGTCTGCTATGTGCATGCGCACCTGTGCACTGGTCTCGTTCTCCTTCTTCCCATGCTCGCCGTCTCCACCCTCACACGTCACACGACATGACATGGCATGACATTGCGCCATGTGTGCGTGTGTGCATCGTTTGGAGAAGCAGTTGTTGGTGCGCCCACCAAGCCTGGGTTCCTCCTGCTCAACATCATTCGTGGCGAGAACCTGCCCGCCGCCAACTCAAACGGATTCAGCGACCCGTACGTCTCCATCGAGTGCGAACACCGCAAGAAGCGCACGCAGGTGAGGGCACTCGTGGCATGCATGCACCCGAGAGATAGAGAAAGAGAGTGTGTGTATGTGTATGTGTGCGTGTGTGTGTGTGTGTGTGCGTGTGCGTGTGTGTGTGTGTGTGTGCGTGTGTGTGTGTGCAATGTCGCATGCTGCCGTCACCACTACCCCCCCCCGTCTGCACGCAGCCCTAACACACACTACCACCTCCTCCACACCCTGTCCACCTCAAACCCAACGCGTGTGTGTGCAGTGGAAGAAGCGCACCATCAATCCTGAGTGGAATGAGAAGTTGGATTTCCGGATCAACGATCCTCTCAACAGCGTTGTCACCTTCCACGTCAAAGACCACGAGGTACAGCATCGTTTGGGGTGTGGAAGGAACGTCAAGTGCAGATGTGCGGGTGTGTGCGGATATGTGCGTGTGGGTGTGGGTGTGCGGATGTGGGTGTGCATGTGTTTGGCATACGTGTGCGTGGGTAGGTCTTTGCAACACCACACTCAACCACAATTGCTATCACAAACCACACTCATTCACTCACGCTCACTCACACACGCACTCACACTCATTCACTCACTCATGTTACAACACATGACAGCACTGGACGCGGAACAAGGTCCTTGGCAGCTTCTCTGTGCCAATTTCCTCTGTGTCGACGCTGAAGGAGACGGTGACCAACTATCAGCTCGAGAATGCGCGTGGCACCATCACCATGGGCCTCATGTTCCAGGAAAACCAGACCGGTTCGTCTGCGTGAATGTGTGTGTGTGTGTGTCTGTGTGTATGCTTATGAGCACTTTTTCTTGTGTGTGTCTGTGTGTCTGTGTGTGCATCTATCTGTCTGTCTGTCCTTTGCGATCTCTCTGTCCGTGCAATTCAAACTCACCACTCACCAACACACAAACACACACACACGCACACACACACACACACACACACACACACACACACACACACACACACACACACACACACCACACACACCACACACACCCTCTCCACCACACACCCTCTCCACGCCTCCCTCACCAACCACCACTATCAACAACTGCTTTGTGCAGCCGACCCGAAGCACCAGAAGAAGAGCCCTCGTGTTGAGAGGCGGGAGCCGCCAGAGCCCGAACGGCGCTCGTCCCAGACACCCTCGCTCAACGACAGCGAGAACGAGATATTCGTGTGATGATGGTGATGGACCGATGGGATGGTGATGGTGGTGGAATGCGCACCGTCAACCTGTTGCTTATGTTGCTGTTGCCTTTGTTATTCGTGTTGTGTGCTCTTGATGTGCGTGCTTCCTGTTACCGAGCCTTCTGTCCTGTTTCGTTCTTCAACCCCTTACATACAACACAGCATGGAACATCCCCCCCTCCCCTACGCCTTGCTTTCTCTGCGTGTCGTGTGTTGTGTGAACGTGACAGCAAGGTTTGACTCTGCTGTCTCCACATAAACCCTGACACCACACCACACCTCGCTGTGAGTCATCAGCGCTTCGCGTCCCAAACACAAACAACACGCGACATCTCCCGCCCCATTTCCCAACACCCAATACAGCAGCCCCAACTTATCGCTCTTCTTCTTCTTCTTCTTCTTCAAACAAGCAAGCAAACAAACAAACAAGCATGCGTTGGACGTGGGCTGTTGAGGTGCTGCTCGTGGCTGTGGCCGCGGTTGCGGTGACCAGCGCGGTCGCCATGCCGGTTGAAGACGGCGTCATCCCCGCACGCCTTGTGCTCGGCAAGAAGGGCAACTCGTCCTGCTTGACTCCAAAGCAGGACGACGAGCTGCGGCACGCCATCGCCGGCATCCAGATCACGCTCTCTGCGGCCGTGACGGCACTGGACATTGCGGCTGCCGCGGAGCACAACGCCAAGACGAAGCAGGACCTGAAGGAGGCCGCCGTGGTGATCCAGAACGTGAACAAGTATCTCGTGGCCAACCTGACGCAGATTGTGGACTCCGCGTGCGGCAACTGCTCCGAGATTGTGCGCGTGGTGAACGAGAGCGCAACCGCCATTGAGCAGACCATCTCCCACATCAGCCCCGACATTAAGAACACGACCACGTGGAAGCTCATCGTCACCGCCATCAACGACATCCTGCAGATTGCGGAGATTGTGTGCCCAAGCAAGCTGGCCATGTTCCATATGGAGCCCCGCGATGTGAGCCCACCTTGCCTCAACGCCACGCAGCTCCGCCTCCTGGAGAAGATCGTTGCTGGCACGCAGATCATCATGACCTCCGCCGAGGTTGCGCTGGAGGTGGCAGCGGCGAACGAGAAGGACAACGCGACCCGCCACAAGCTTGAAGAAGCGGCCACGGTGGTCAAGGCCATCAGCCAGGACCTGGTTGGCAACCTCACCAAGATTGCGCAGAGCCCATGCGCCACATGCACCGAGATTGTCAACATCGTGGAGCAGCTCGTCCACGCCCTCGAGGAGACTCTCCAGCAGATCGTAAGCCCTGCACATGCTCTGCGTGGGCGTTGAGGGAGGAGAGAGTGTGTGTGTGTGTGTGTCTGTGTCTGTGTGTGTGAGTGTCTGTCTGTCTGTGTGTGTCTGTCTGTGTGTGTCTGTCTGTGTGTGTGTGCGAGTGAGTGTGTGTGTGTGTGAGTGTCTGTGTGCGAGTGAGTGTCTGTGTGCGAGTGAGTGTCTGTGTGTGTGTGTGTGTGTGTGGCTGTCTCCTTTGTGCCTCCGCGTCTGCCTGCCTGTCTTTGTGTCTGTCTGCCTGTCTGCGCGCCGTTGTATCAGCCCCGGCCACCACCAGCTCCTTCGTACTCACCACCGCGCATTACCTGCTCTTACAACACACAACAGAACCCTGACTGGAACCACGATCCTCTGTGGCAGTCCATTGTTGAAGCCATCAACAACATCTTCCAGTATGTGGAGGTGCTGTGCCCTCAGCCAACGCAGGACACAAAGCCCTTCCACATTCACGCCTCAAACCCGTGAGCCGGCTGCGTTTGAGCTGCGCAACGCAGATTGAGATGTGTCTGTGTCTGTGTCTGTGTCTGCTGCGTGACTCTGCAGCCGCTGGACCGTTGCTGCTGAAGGCTCGCCGCCCACTCCTTCAAGCACTTGCTTGTTAATGATGCTTTCTGTGCCCTCCCATCTTATCTTCCCCACGCATTCCTTTTTGCGTTACAAGCGTGTGCATGGTTTGCCGTTTACTCGTGTGTGTGTGTGCGTCACGTTGCTGTGGTGTTGGCTGCGCCTGTCAACAAGTGCGCTGCTGACTGCTGCTCTCACCTCCGACCTCGCGAGCGAGTGAAGAGAAAGAGACGCAGCAGTTCCAGTGACGTGACCTTGAGACAGGCGCACATCCGCAACACGAGCAAGCAAGCACCCAACAACGTTTGTTCGTGTTACTACAACATCCCTCCTCTAAGCGTTGAACAGCCACCCAAGCAAGAAGCGAACAACAAGAAACATTCGTGTGTGTGTGTGTGTGTGTGTGTGTGTGTGTGTGTGTGTGTGTGTGTGTGTGTGTGTGTGTGTGTGTGTGTGTGTGTGTGTGTGTGTGTGTGTGTGTGTGTGTGTGTGTGTGTGTGTGTGTGTGTGGTAGCAGTGGAGTGAGTGGCGAAGTTGAACACATGTGTGTGTGTGCATGTGTGTGTGGCTGAGTCACAACAGCAACAGCAGGTCGCAGCAGCTGCAGCGTGATGACGTTACCTTGTTGTCGAGGTCCTGCAAGATTCGCTTCTCCGACACGCGCGAACCAATTGGGAATGCCTTCTTGATGGCCCGCTCAATCTGAACACACGAACGGGGCAGTGGCATGTGAGGTGGTGGTGCGGCCACGAGCCACGTGCGCGACAACACACGCGTGCACACATGTATTGCACGAACGCATACACGTTCAATCACACATGCAAACACACTCACATACGCGCATGTACCCGAGCACGCACGTACACACACACACACACATATGCGCATGCAAACACATATATCCAAGCACGCACATACATAATGATACATTCACATCATCACACGTGTGCACACGGTTGCAGCCCTGCACCTTGTGAAGGGTCTCCATGGCCTGCTGGTCAGCAATGCCCTCCGCGCCGCTGAGATGACCCGCCATGGCAGCGCTCATTGTCGACACCTTGAACAGGCGAATGGCTTCGTCGACGTCCGCCTCAGACACAAACGGCGCAAGCTTCATCTTGGCCAGCGACTGCACTCAACACAGCACGACATGAGTACATACGGGTGGTGATGTGATGAAGGGAGGTGAGGAACGACGTGCAACCTCATGACCCCAAACGCACACGCACACACACATGCACAAGTAGTGACATAGAAGCGCACACGTGCACATACACGTACGCACACGCACATACGCACACACACACACATACACATACACACACACACCTCTGAGATGCGAACGAGGGCCTCTAGTTGCCTGACGGTGATGGGGATGGCCGGGCGCTTGCCCGTCTCCACATATTGGCGATGCGCCTCGCTTCGGATCTGCACAGCAGCAGCGGTGGTGGTGGTGGTGGTGGTGGTGGTGGTGGGAGGGAGTGAGAGTGAGCGTGTTCACGTGCGTGCATGCGTGCATGTGAGCGTGTACACATGTGTGTGTGTGTGTGCGTGTGTGTTTGTGCGTGTACACGTGTGTAGAATGTGTGCGCGTGTATGCACGTGTGCATTTGTGTGTGTGTGTGTGTGTGTGTGTGTGTGTGTGTGTGTGTGTGTGTGTGTGTGTGTGTGTGTGCGCAGTCCACCATGGATGGAGTACCTGCACAAAATGGTTCTTGAGTTTCTCCAGCGCCGGTGGTGACAACCGCGGACCGCAGTTCCTGCAGACAGAATTTCAGGATGATGATCATGGCGGTGAACAGGATGACGGTAGCAGTGTTGATGGCGTTGATGATGTTGATGGTGTTGATGGTGTTGATGGTGATGATGATGATGATGATGAGCTGGTCGGCCATGCATGCTACTGCGTGTACGGGATAACATTGCGACCAAAGCACATTCATGTTCACACAAACACACAAAAGACAAAACACACACACATGCGAGACGTACATGCGGCAGTACTGGATGTATTTCTTGAGGAAGGCCACGTCCATTTCGCCCTCGGCCTGCGGGTCCTCTGCGTTCAAGTGCACGCCCATCACGTGACGTGCAAGGTGCTGTTTGGTGGTCCAAGGTGGGGGTTGGTGTGGGGTGTGAGGTGTGAGGTGTGGGCCGCAGGCGGGGTGTTGTAGGCTTTTCACCAATACAACTGCTGACAGGCCGATGATCAACGCACATAGATACACATAGAAGCACACACATGCACACACACATGCACGCACATGCACATGCACACGCACACACACATGCACACACACACATGCACGCACACACATGCACACGCATGCGCCGCACCTCATCGCGCTCGCGGTTGTGTTCGTCCTTGACGACAAAGATAAGATCAAAACGGCTGAGGATGGTGCTCTGAAACTCAATGTTCTCGTCAGCTTCCTTTGTGTCGTCCCAGCGGCTGTGAGCAGCAAATGCGAGAAGGAAGCAGTGATGGCGGTGGTGGTGATGGTGGTGATGAGGGTGGTGTTGGAGTAAGCATTGACTCATCGGACCAGGTACAACCCTACACAGTCACGTACAACTGCATAAAGCAACCAGCCGTGCCATCGCAAGTTTGCACATCACACAGCAACACCAATACAGCACAGCACAGCCCACAACCCACGCAGCGTTCCAATCACACAATGGCACACACACACACACACACACACACGTACACGCACGCACGCACCCAAAGACGGAGTTGGCTGCGGCAAGGACGCTCGCGCGCGAGTTGAGGGTGGTAGTGATGCCGGCCTTTGCAATGGAGATGGTCTGTTGCTCCATCGCCTCGTGGATGGCAA
>NW_004754918.1:427853-437853 GCF_000188695.1 Salpingoeca rosetta | reverse complement strand
GAGATGATCCAAGTCCACCTCCAAGTTGAACACTTTGAGGTGGTAGTGACGTCGCAAGAGATCCCTGTACACGAAGACATTGTCCTGTCTGTACTGCAACAGGAACTCCAAGAACGCCTTCTTTGCAATCACGCGCTCGTTGTCGCCGCCCGTATCCCCGGTGATGGGGTCGGAGTAGAACAGCTGTCCTTCATCCCACCCAGACATGGTGCTGTGTTGTGTGTGTGACTACTGTGTGGTCGTCGCTGACTGATGAAGCTGTGTGACTGCTGGTTGTGGTTGGTGGAGTGTTGCCGCACTGTCTCCACTGACTGCTCGCTGTGTTTTGTTTGTGCGGAAAGTACGTGCGGAAAGTACGCACTCTGCTTGTTTGCTTTAAATTGTGTGGATATCGAGACTTACATTTCGCGCCGTATCCACCAATTTGGCGCCAAAACAGGTGCTCTGTGTGTGTGTGTGTGTGTGTGTGTGTGTGTGTGTGTGTGTGTGTGTGTGTGTGTGTGTTGTGTGTGTGTGTGTGTGTGCGTGTGTGTGTGCGTGTGTGTGTGCGTGTGTGTGTCTGTCATGCGTGTGTGTCTGCCTCTGACATCACTGCACCACATCACTGCACCACATCAATTTCACCATGTCGCATGACATTTGATGTACAATGGATGGAGAAACAATACAAGCTAGCAAGCACTGCCAGCAACAAATATGCAGGCAAGCGAGCAAGAGAAAGCAACAGTAACAAGCAACTGACACGAGAATGTCAGTTCTTCAGTTGAGCAGTTGGTGTGGACAAGGTTCACATAAGGTTGAACGGATCGCATAAACGCACAAGAAACAAACAAAAAAAGATGCAGCTATGGCACACAACAACACCAAACAACACAACGTAGCACAGCGACATGCTGCACACATCACCACTGCAGCGAACGCCTAAACATCTCTGGGAATCGCGCCCTTCCCCTACCACGCGCGCCCTTCCTAAGGCTTCACACACACACACTCACACTCACACACACACACATCAGCAGATTAGAAGATGGTGCGTTGGCCAAATTCTTCCCTTCGTTTGGAGGCGCTCGCCCTGACGGCGTTGTCGATGGCGTTCAGGATCTCCTCATCTGTCGCGCTGATCACGGGCATGCGCAGTGCCCGAATCACCTGAGCGAAAGAAACAATGCGTTGTGCGGTTGCAGATGTTGGCAGGCGTGAGCAACAGGCGGAGTCGACATCATGCACAATGACAGTGTTTGGCGGCGTTACGAGGCCTAACCGTCAGCACACACACGCACATACACGCACATGCACACACACACATACACACGCACACACATACACACACACATACACATACACACGCACGTGTGCACACACACGCACATACACAAAGCATGACAAGAACAAACCTTCGCGCGGAAGTCAATGTGTTTTTGCAAGCGCGCCTCAAGCTCCGAAATGGTGTTCTTGAAGGCGAGAATGTCGTTTGGCCCCAGCATGCCCGCGGACGGTGACAGGGACGATGTGCTCACGTGCGCAGTTGCCGGTCGACTCCTGTACACGCGTGCGTTGATTCATGGTTGAGTGTTGTGGTGCGGTGCAGTGGTGAGCAGCTGCTAATTCATAACAACCAACACGCAAAGGACTGCATGACACAGGCAAGCAAGCAAGCAGCAAGTAAATCCATTACACATACACACATAAACATATACACACACATGCACACACAAATGTACATATGTATATGTACATGCGCAGCAAAGCCATTTGCACTCACGTTATGGCCTGGTTCTTCCAGTGCGCGACCTCTGCCTGAAGGGAGCGAATCTCCTCATCTTGCAGTGAAGACGTGCTCCTGTTGCGGTGAGACGCATGTACACGGACGCATGTCTTGGGCGGTGAGCACAACGTTGACGGTGCATGGGAGTGGGAATGGCATCAGTCAGATATATTCGCACCACTGCTGACGTGACAAAACGGTGGCAAGGGGCGTGGCAATGACAACCCTTCAGGGTACAACCCACCCTTTGGCGTGCTTCAGCTTCTTCTCCATGGCGGTGATCCAAATCTCTTGCGACTCAATCGTCTACAACGTGTAAATGCGTACATGTGAGTACAAAGGTGCCATTCATGCTGTGTGTGTGTGCGTGCGTGCATGTATACATGTGTGTATATGTGTGTATGTGTGTGTGCGTGCGTGTATGTATGCATGTGTGTATGTGTGTGTGTGTGTGGCGCACGCGTGCTGACCTTGAGTGCAGCCGAGAGCTTGCGCTTGAGCTTCTTCATCTCGCGTTCGTGTGATTCGTTGTCTGAATCCGCGCGCTTCCGTCCGCCGCGCCGCCGCTCGCTCGGAGACGTCGCTGTGTTGTGTTAGAAGCAATGATGCATACGAGCGTGAATACGTTTTGTGTGTGAATGCGTGTGTGTGTGTGTGTGTGGGTGTGTGGATGCCATGAGCGACACCAGTGTAGTTGGCACACTACAGCAACAACCATCGCGTGCATCACACAGCGTGGTTATGAGCAATCTTCGCACGTTCACACGTTCACACGTTCATATTTACGTTTGTGCGTGCGCTCCTTGAGTGCTGCCCGCAGCGTGTCAAGGATGGCTTCGTCATCGTGTGCATGTTTACAGTGCACCATGCGTGCGACCTCCCGCTTGAAGCCCTCAAACTGTGAAGAAGTGTGCGTAATTCAGTGTGTGTGTGTGCGTGTGCGTGTGCGCGTGTGCGTGTGCGTGTATTTGGTTAGGTGTGAGCATGTGGAGGAGTACAAATGTGCTTGGGAAGCAGTTGCCGTACACAGTGCCACCATAACCACCTCTTGCCACACGATCCCAAACTCTCAACGCATGTGGGGCGCGCACCCGCACCACCCCCCACACACCTCGATTCGCGCGTTTGCGGCATCCTCCTCCAGCTCGTCCATGCGTATTCTCATGCTTCGCTCCCCGCGCATGCGCCCATAGTCAAGGTGGTCCGCAGACAGCGCCTGAATGTGGCCACACGTGTGTATGTATGGGTGCATGTGAGCGTGCACGTGTGTGTGTGTGTGTGGTCAGAGTGTGGTGTGATAACTCATAACGCCATCTGCCTCAAACATACGACCAGTGGAAGCAGGTGCATGCATGCTCCGCGCCATAACTTACGTGTGATGTTGCAGGGCGGCTGGCCGACCAGATGTTGACGGATTGTGAGTTGAGGGCATTGGCCGCATTCATCTCCGCCACATCGGCCTGGCGACACCAAGCAACGCATGCCGGGCATTGGTAAATGGACGGTTCACAAGGCAGAACGGCTCCAGCAAAACACACCACACAACAACAACACACCACACAACAACAACAACAACAACAACAACAACAACAACAACAACAACAACAACAACAACAACAACAACGACAACAACAACAACAACAACAACAACAACATTGAAATCACCAATGCGCTGTCTCACCCTGCGCTTGAGGGCCTCAATGGCCTGGTAGAGGTTCTCTGCATGTGCACTCGCGGTGACATCCGTGTCCAGACTGAGCGCAAGGCTGATGCGATGGCACACATCTGCATAGTAGCGGTCCGTGCGGTTCTGCAGTCGATAAGGTGGCGTAATGACACATGTTGGAGGTTGTAAAGGTGAGGGTCATGGCACTGAATGACAAGAGACTCACCAAACAGAACAAGTCACATGATGCACCACACACACACACACGCACACACACGCACACACACACACACACACACACACACACACACACACACACACACACACACACACACACACACACACACACACACACACACAAGCGATGCGATGAGCACCCAAACAAACGCACGGCAAGTGCCATCCACCAGCAAACACGCACCGTCTCCTTGAGGTTGGCAACCTCTGCCTTGAGTCGTGAAACCTCGCGCTGGTGCAATTCCTCGGCGCGGGAGATGGTGGCTCGCATGTCGTCTGCTTTGCTGTCGCCGTCAACGCGCACATCGTCCAGTCTTCGGTTCAGCGCCTGGCGCATTGATGAGCAATGATAGCACATGTGAGTCGTGGGGCTAGACGAAGCACCCACCCACATAGGGACAGTAGAGACACACAAGCACACAGAACACACACGCACACACAAAAAACACACGCACAACACACGCACAACACACACAACACAACACACGCACAACACAACACACACACAACACAACACACGCACAACACACACCCAACACACACGCACCACCCACACACCTCGATTTGTTTGTCCTTCTCAGCGATGATGTCATCGTATCTGCCGATGCGCTCCTCCTGCAGCCGTGCCTCGCGGGTGAGCGATTCTTGCGCAATGGTAGCATCCTTCAGCTCGCGCGTGCGTGCAAGCAACTCCTCCCGAAGCGACGTCGCCTCGCCGTCCATGCGCTCGCGCTCTGCGGCGTTTCGTTCCGCTGCCCGCTCCATCTGCGCAATGGTTGTGTCCTTGGCGTTGCTTTCCCGCTGCACAACTGCAAACTCCTTGCGCAGGGCCTGCAAGTCTGCCTCCAGGGCATCGCGCGCAGCAACAACCTCGCGCGCCTTGCTGCTCACCATCCCGCTCTGCCGCTGGCCCTCCGTGGCCTGCAGGATCTCCGCCAACTCATCGTACAGCTTGCGCTGTCGCTCCACACGCTCCTCCTCGGCCTGCCGCAGCTCATCCGCCGTCAGCACCTGCGTCTCCAACGACGACACCTGCCCCGTCAGCTTCTCAATCTCCTCGTCCTTCTCCGCCTGGGCAGCCGTGAGAGCCGTGATGTCGTCTCGCAGCGACGCAATTGTCGACCGCTGCTCGTCCATGTGCGCCTGCATGTCCGCTTTTTGCTCCTCCAGGGTGGAGATGAGGTCCTCCTTGCTGCCCAGCGTGGCGTCCTTGGCCTCGTTGTCCTGCACCGTCGACCGGAGCGTGCGTTCCAGCTCCTCGCGCGCCTGCCGCAGCTGCGCCACTGTCTTCTCGTACTCGCCCTGCGTCTCCCTGCTGCGCTCCACCTCCTTTTTCAGCTGGTTCTGCAGCGTCTCGATGGTGTGCTCGCGGGACTTGAGCTCGTGTTCGCGCGATGCCACGCGCTGCTGCAGCGAGGACACCTCCATCTGCAGTCCAGAGACCTCCCGGCTGTGCTGCAGGCCCGCTGCCTCCTTGTTGCGGTCGCTCTGGCGCTTCAGCTGCAGGTTCTCGTGCTGCAGCTCGGAGATGCGCTGGTCGCGGGCGTTGGCATCCTCCCGCACACGCTCCAGCTCACCCTTGAGCCGCTCCTCGCGCGATTCCGCGGCCGCTGCTGCGTCCTGCGCGTGCGAGAGATCGCGCTGCATGTGCGTGAGCTCGAGCTGTTGCTCGCGGTACTCCTGGCGCAGCTGATCGCACTCCTGCTGGAGGTGTGTGAGTTGGGCAGCCGTGGTCTCGCCAGCAGCCACCTGCCGCTCGAGATCCCCCACAATCTGCTTCTCGTGGCGCAGCGCCTCCTGTGCATCCCTGAGCTCGCGCAGCAGCTCTGGGTTCTCTGCCTTTTCCCGCGCAGCTCGCAGCTCTTCGCGCAGCGTCTCGATGTCGCGTTCCAGGAGCCGCGTGTATCGCTCCGAGGCCGAGTCTGAGCCCTGTCGCGTTGGCGGTGCGGGGCCCATGCCATCATCCATGTGGCCTGAGTACTGGCGGCCTCCCATGCCACCGCCCATGTAGCCGCCGCCAACGCCCATACCCATGCCCACGCCCGGCCCAGCCTGCTGTTGGTGTTGCCTGTTCCTGTACTCGAACGAGGACATCATCCTTGCCCGATCCAAGCTCTGGTACCCTCCAACACCGCCACCCGCGACACCGCCACGTGCCATCCGGGGATCCATGGCTGATGACCGCATTGGCCGCCCACGATAGTAATCGCCCATCTGTGCGGACGACGATTGTGTGCCTGTGCGTCTGTACCTGTGTGTGTGGTAGCCGTGTGTACGTAGGTGTGTGTACGTAGGCGTGTGTAACAACGTGTGTAACAACGTGTGTGCGTATGTGTGTGCGTGTGTGCGCGTGTGTCTGGACTGGTTGGTGTTGTTGGATGCGATGTGTTTGATGACAAGTGGTGAATCGCTGGGGAGTTGGCGAGCGAGCTGACTGTGAAAGCGTTTTTTTGTTTGCCGCGGCGCGTTGCCAACAACAAAAGGGTGCGTCTGCATTCCCGGTGGCCCACTCACCGCTCCTGAGATTGCTCCCCACCACACACCCAATATTCTCCCTTTTGAAAAACGTGTCTGACCCAAATAAACATTTTTGCAACGACCCCGTCCTCCCCACCACACTGCACAACCCCACTGCCCTCACCCACCAACCCCTCCCCACTCCAACGATGGCATCCATCCACACCACTCCCGATCAAATCTCTCCTGAAGACTTGGTCGATACCCTCGGTGCGCACTTGTCATCCCCACGTCTCTTGCCCACAACCAACAGCCTTCATGTGGTGTTCAAGTGTTCCCCTGCCTGGCTGTCCCTCACATGATCGCTTGACTTCACACAACAACCACCCTGACCTCCTCTTTCGTCTGTCCGCGACCGCATCACTGAAGAGTTACTGCCTCTGCTTGACGAATCCGCCAATGGCACACACGGTGCGCAATGGCCCCATCCTGCCTGTGTCCGTATGTGCATGAGTGTCTATGTGTGTATCTCTGAGTGATTATATGTGTGCGCCTGTACGTGCGTGTGCGTGTTTGTGTTTGCGCTCTTGCGTGCGTGTGCGTGTGTGTACGTGCGTGCATGTGTGTGTGTGTGCGTGCGTGCATGTGTGTGTGTGCGCTCTTGTGTGTGTGTGTGTGCGTGCGTGCG
Organism: Salpingoeca rosetta; assembly: GCF_000188695.1. NCBI lineage: Eukaryota > Choanoflagellata > Craspedida > Salpingoecidae > Salpingoeca > Salpingoeca rosetta. Next base: position 431,040 of record NW_004754918.1, on the reverse strand, counting down.
TGTGTGTGTGTGTGTGTGTGTGTGTGTGTGTGTGTGTTTGTGTGTGTGTGTGTGTTCATGGTTAGCTGCTTGTGCATGTGTGTATCCCAGGGACTGGGTCAGAAGTCACAGCCGCGACGACACAACAACACCAGGCACATGCCGTCACCCCGGGTACGAAACAACACTCCGTGCGTGTGTGTGCGTGCGTGTGCGCTTGTGCATGTGTTTGCGCTCTTGTGTATGTGTACGCGCGCGCTCTTGTGTGTGTGTGTGTCTGTTCATGGTTAGCTGCATGCGCATGTGTGTGTATCCCAGGGACTGAGTCACAAGTCACAGCTCTGACGCAACAACACCAGGCAACTGTCGCCACCCCGGGTACGAACCAACACTTCGTGCGTGTGTGTGTGCGTGCGTGTGTGCTTGTGCGCTCTTGTGTGCATGTCTGTTCATGGTTAGCTGCATGCGCATGTGTGTATCCCAGGGACTGGGTCAGAAGTCACAGCCGCGACGACACAACAGCACCAGGCAACTGTCGCCACCCCGGGTACGAAACAACACTCCGTGCGTGTGTGTGTGATTATGTGTGTGCGCCTGTGCGTGCGTGTGCGTGTGTTTGCGCTCTTGCGTGCGTGTGTGTGTGTTTGCGCTCTTGCGTGCGTGTGTCTGTGTGTGTGTATGTGTGCGCGCGCTCGTGTGCGTGTGTGTGTGTGTTCATGGTTAGCTGCATGTGCATGTGTGTATCCCAGGGACTGGGTCAGAAGTCACAGCCGCGACGACACAACAACACCAGGCACATGTCGTCACCCCGGGTACGAAACAACACTCCGTGTGTGCGCTCTTGTGTGTGTGCGTGCGTGCGTGTGTGTGTGTGTGTGTGTGTTCATGGTTAGCTGCATGTGCATGTGTGTATCCCAGGGACTGGGTCAGAAGTCACAGCCGCGACGACACAACAACACCAGGCACATGTCGTCACCCCGGGTACGAAACAACACTCCGTGTGTGCGCTCTTGTGTGTGTGCTGTGTGTGTGTGTGTGTGTGCGCGCGCGCTCTTGTGTGTGCGTGTGTGTGTGTGTGTGTGTATGTGTGTGTGTGTGTGTTTGCGCTCGTGTGTGTGTGTGTGTTTGCGCTTGTGTGTGCTCACGCCACTTGTCGGCGATTTCACTAGACACGAAACCTTTCGAGTGCCCAGCGTCTGGCTGTAGCGCCCGCTTCACTCGTTTCGACTCTGCCAAGCGTCACATCTGCACGTCGCACAAAGGTGCTGACGTTGCTGACCTTCTGCAAACGTTCAAGAATAACAGCAACGAGGTTGCCATTGTGTACCCATGCCCCGAGAACACATGTACACAGACCTTCAGCAGCAGACAGGCGCTCTCCAGGCACCAACTACGCGACCACGGAAAACAGAAGGTCAGAATCTGGTGGTGATTGTACACGCTTGCAGCGTGTGTGTGTGTGTGTTTATGCGTGCGTGTGTCTGCGCTCTTTTGTGTGTGTATGTGCGTGTGTTACTCACCAGCGGCGCTCTGCCCTATATGCCAGGCGCGTGGTCATTTTCAGTGCCGGAGCGGTTGCGCAGATGCTGCGTTTTGTACCGCGAAGGAACTCATGCAGCATGTTATTACGGATCACGACGCCTCATGTGAGTATTTGATTGTGGCCTGCCTGTTGTCTCCGATCCTGTGTTTCTCATCAGCAATGTCTCTCCTGCCCGACGTCGTTCGTTGCAGGTTGTGTCGTGCGTTACTACGCCTCGTGGAGCAGGTTCGAGTCGTGCATCGCCGCGGCAGAGTGTGACGACTTTGCCCTCGTCGATTACGTCAAGCGTGACCACACCTGCTGCTTCCCACCAAAAGCTGCCGCGTGGGGCCTCGAACATGTACAGGTGGAAGAAGAATTCGTCCGGACGTGCTCTCGGCATGGCAATGAGCGACCATATCAGGGCACAATCCGCGCTCACCGTGCAAAGGCGCCAAAACCTGTTGGGTGTTGTCCAGCAATGATGTGGGGGCAGGTCTGCAAAGGCGGGCGAGTGCGGGTGGTGATGTTCAACTACCACTCACATTCGAAGGACCTGCGTCACCTACAGCTGCCAGGCGTGTTTCGTGCAGAAGTGGCACGTCTCCTTCGTGTCTCGGCGTCTTACACGGCCATTTATCATCAGGTGAAGGCGACCTTTTCCTCGCATCCACGTATCAGGTTAGATCGATGCGGTGTCTGTGTGTGTGTGAGTGCGCGCGTGAGTGGGTGAGTGAGTGAACGAGTGTGCGTGTGTGTTTTTGTGTGTGTGTGTGTGTGTGTGTGTGTGTGTGTGTGTGTGTGTGTGTGTTCCCTGCCTTGCGTGTGCTTGTGTGTCAGTGCACGTTCTGACTGTCTTTGTCGTGCTTGCGTGACTAGCATTTTCAAGCAAGCGCATGTCTACAACGTTGCTCAGGAGTACGAGCCTGGGCGCTTTGATGCGGATGACGCCGCTTCTGTGTGGTACGCTGCACAAATCTACAACAAGGAGGCTGGCGAGCACACCCCGGTCATCACAGCCTTGAAGCTTCAAGGTCAGGAGGCGTTTGAGTTTGGCGGGCCCGAACAGCGCGCCTCAGGCGATTTCCCGCAAGAGTCACTATTCATCCTTGTGCAGACTGAGTGGCAGCGACGCGTGCTCAAGGTGTGTGGTGCTGAGTGCCGTGCTCGCGTCTTGAATCCTTGCATGCATGGTCAATGATGTGCACCGCCTTGCAACACATGGGGCACTCTGTTGACTCGTGTCGTGTTGGCGTGTCAATACTGCAGTGTGTCGCCAGCCTTGTGCACGTGGCTAATGGTAAGCGTCTCGTCATCACTTCCCATGCATGCTTGTTCTGTGTTTCCTTAGGAGTGTGGGCATCGTGGCATTTTTCTTGACTCAACACATGGCACAAACATGTACGACCACCCGTTGATTAGCGTGGTGGTCGAAAGCGTCTATGGATGGGGAATACCTGTGGCGCACGCCATTGTGAGTCACGAGACGATCGGCGTCGTCGCACACTTTCTACGGAAAGCGGTTGCAGACCACGGTATCACTCCATCGGCCGTGATCACGGATAAGACGTTTGCCGAAGGTCGCGCCGTGGATGAGGCACTTCCCAACTCTCGCTGGCTTCTTTGCCAGTTTCACGTGAAGCAAGCTTGGTGAGAGGTCGTGTACCGCTTGCGCGACGCCGTGTG
>NW_004754918.1:425278-427239 GCF_000188695.1 Salpingoeca rosetta | reverse complement strand
CGAGGTCAGTGGTCATACCCAGGCCACGTCACACACACACACACACACACGCATGCACGCACACACGCACACACACACACACACACGCACACGCACCCAGAGATATGCACGCATTCACCTGAAGAACCACACCCTTACGTGCTCTTCGCTGTCCGTTACCTCGTGGCACATGCCTGGTTGTTTAATCATTGTGCTCCGATGGGCGCAGTCCTTTCACCGCGTTCTCAAGGAACACCTTGACAGGAAATCGGGGCGTGCTGACTACCTGCTGCGCCGCTTGCTCTCATTCGCGGAGGAGCAAAGACAGAAGGTTCTACACGCTCAAGTCAATGGAGTGGTTACGAAGGCACAACGCTGCGCGTCATCGGCACTCAGCATCGCTAAGCAAGCGGGTCCAAGTGTTGATCGCACCAGTGACTTGTCGTTCACAGTGTCATTCCCTGACAAGGACCCAAAGGCTGTCACCATGAGAGCTGCGTTTACGTGCGAGTTCTGCTCCCGCGCTGACTGCATCCACGTCTATGAGTGCGTGTGTCCTGCGTACAAGGGCTCTCCCCCTGTATGTAAGCACACGGCTGCGGTTTTCATTCACACGACGGGCAGCACCGACCGAGCCACATCATTTCCCGTCGCTGCCCCAACGCCAGAACACAAACCAAGCCGGCACACAGGTGAAACAGGATATCATGCACGTGTACACGAGCGTACTCGTGCGCGTGCGCGCTGACACAGAGTGACTGAGTGACAGAGAGTGACAGAGGGTGACAGAGAGCGAGTGTGTGTGTGTGTGTATGTGCTAGTGAGTGAGTTGAGAGAGAAAGAGATGCGCACACGCTCGGGCAGACAGACACACACACGCACGCACACACACACATATCCACTCCTGCGTACTCACACGATCATCCGTGCATTGCTGGCCGAACAGGGCGAACCAAAGATCGCGTGAAACAGCTCATGCGCACCATGTCGCGGCAGCTGGACGAAATCACAGAATACCCCTCGGGGATTGTCGTTGACCTTGAGGACATTTGCACTCTCATCGACCGCCTCACGGACAGGATCTCCATCATTGCCGACGGGCAGAAGCGATGTCGACAAGCGGGCATCAAGCAGGAACACCCCCGGAAAAGAGTGAAGACACTGGCCCCGTCGAGACTGCGGCTGTTCCCTGTGCGCGGCCGCAGGGGAGGCAAGAAGGCGGCAAGCACTCGGGAGGGCGCGAGGAAACCGCTGTTTCGTACGTGCACTCGCATGTATGTGCTCTGTGTATGCGTGATGCGGTCGTGCATGCGTGATGTACCGCGTGGATGACGTGCAAGACACACCAACCAACAATCTCATCGGCGACCGTACATTCTGCATACATACAGATGATGCGTGGCAACCGAAGTCGGAGTCAAATGACGCGGAGCCCGCAGGTACCCCCCCCCACACACACACACGCACACGCACACACACACACACACACACACACACACGCACACACGCACACACACACACACATGTCCTGACGTTGCTTCTTCCGCTTGTCACTCGCAACCTCAAGTGCAAGGTGCCCAGCGAACGGAGCCAGTTTTCAAGGAACAGCAGCTCCAACCTCGCGGCGAGGCCTTGAGGCAGCGAAATGATGGTGTGTAGCTTGCCCACTTTGCCACATGTACCTTGCCTACTTCTCCAGCGCGTTGTTCAGGTGGATCAACGAACACTCATCGTCCAACCTGTTGGGGTGTGTTTCTACGACCAGGTGCGCCACTCGCTGTCTCCCTTCTGCAGTCACTGATGGCACCCACGAGCAGCAAGCCCTCAAAACATCAAGCAGATGAGCAGGAACCAGAGAACAAACAACAACAACAACAGGTGCCTCAACAACAACAACAAGAGGTGCCTCAACAACAACAACAAGAGGCGCCTCAAACAACAACAACAACAACAACAACAACAACAACAACAACAACAACCAC
>NW_004754918.1:422950-425157 GCF_000188695.1 Salpingoeca rosetta | reverse complement strand
AAGCTCAAGAGGAATGTCAACATCAGGCACCAAACCCGCGCATCCGCGAGAAGATGGTGGGTGGCCGAAGCTCGGTTGCCTCTGTCGACGTGACTCCGACCAAACTACAGCCTGGTTCGTTGAGCTGTTGTTCACGTGAATGAACATGCGCTCCTGTGTGTGTATGCATATGTGTGTTTGTTTCTATGTATTTTTGCTTGCTTGCTTGTTTGTTCGTTCACTTTCCCCGTGGGCGTGCATGCTGATGCCAGTGTCGTGCCGATGCGTTGTTTCTCTGCTCATGCACGACGCTCACATAACACCACTGGCCACCGGTTGTGCAGGCGATCTGCCCAGTCCTTTCAGCCAAGCAAGCTGACCAGGCTCATCACAGCGTAGGAGGACATCTCAATTGTTCGTCAAGACCTCTGTAAGACTGCGCACACGGCATACCACATGGCGGGGTGTGCGTTCATCGTTTCTGACCTTTTCTTACTCACTGCGACGAAGTGTGGCACTTGCGACCCGTGTCAATGGGTGCCCGTGCGTGTGGGGCGCATCCTGTGTTAGTTTGAGGTGCGTAGTTTTGCCAGTTTTCGTGTTGGACCACCCACACCGGGGTGCACGCGCGCTTGCACATGGTGCGCCATATGGGGTGGTGCGTGTGTGGTGTGTTTGCGGTTACACCCCGCTCACTGTGACGTGTTCTGCTGCATATGAATGACACTAGGAGGGACCTACGTGTGTGGGGCGCATCCTGTGTTAGTTTGAGGTGCGTAGTTTTGCCAGTTTTCGTGTTGGACCACCCACACCGGGGTGCACGCATGCTTGCACATGGTGCGCCATATGGGGTGGTGCGTGTGTGGTGTGTTTGCGGTACACCCCTGCTCACTGGGAACGTGTTCTGCTGCATATGAATGACACTAGGAGGGACCTGCGGCGTGTGGGGCGCATCCTGTGTTAGTTTGAGGTGCGTAGCATTGCCAGTTTTCGTGTTGGACCGCCCACACCGGGGTGCACGCATGCTTGCACATGGTGCGCCATATGGGGTGGTGCGTGTGTGGTGTGTTTGCGGTTACACCCTGCTCACTGTGACGTGTTCTGCTGCATATGAATGACACTAGGAGGGACCTGCGCGTGTGGGGCGCATCCTGTGTTAGTTTGAGGTGCGTAGCATTGCCAGTTTTCGTGTTGGACCGCCCACACCGGGGTGCACGCGCGCTTGCACATGGTGCGCCATATGGGGTGGTGCGTGTGTGGTGTGTTTGCGGTTACACCCCGCTCACTGTGACGTGTTCTGCTGCATATGAATGACACTAGGAGGGACCTGCGCGTGTGGGGCGCATCCTGTGTTAGTTTGAGGTGCGTAGCATTGCCAGTTTTCGTGTTGGACCGCCCACACCGGGGTGCACGCATGCTTGCACATGGTGCGCCATATGGGGTGGTGCGTGTGTGGTGTGTTTGCGGTTACACCCTGCTCACTGTGACGTGTTCTGCTGCATATGAATGACACTAGGAGGGACCTGCGCGTGTGGGGCGCATCCTGTGTTAGTTTGAGGTGCGTAGCATTGCCAGTTTTCGTGTTGGACCGCCCACACCGGGGTGCACGCATGCTTGCACATGGTGCGCCATATGGGGTGGTGCGTGTGTGGTGTGTTTGCGGTTACACCCTGCTCACTGTGACGTGTTCTGCTGCATATGAATGACACTAGGAGGGACCTGCGCGTGTGGGGCGCATCCTGTGTTAGTTTGAGGTGCGTAGCATTGCCAGTTTTCGTGTTGGACCGCCCACACCGGGGTGCACGCATGCTTGCACATGGTGCGCCATATGGGGTGGTGCGTGTGTGGTGTGTTTGCGGTTACACCCCGCTCACTGTGACGTGTTCTGCTGCATATGAATGACACTAGGAGGGACCTGCGCGTGTGGGGCGCATCCTGTGTTAGTCTGAGGATGCACGCGTCTTTGTAGTTCGAGACATGGTTGTTGATGTGGTTGAATAGCAATATAGAAGATCTCGTGCAGGGAATGTCACACCAAATAAAACCCGCACAGGCGGTTAACAGGGCCCTATTAAGTCACGCACACGCACAAACACACGGACGCATACTTTCTCTCTCTCTCTCTCTCCCTCTCTCTTTCTCTCTGTCTCCGTCTGGCCGGGTTGTTGGTTGGTTTACATGAGTTAGAGGTGTCTGCTCAGACACTTTGGGCTTTGGTTGTTTTGCGG
>NW_004754918.1:412950-417950 GCF_000188695.1 Salpingoeca rosetta | reverse complement strand
TACATTCGTTATGCCATGCACCCGAGCACAACCAACAGCTCTGGGTTGCTTTTTACCTTGCTTGCTTGTTCGTCTGATCTTTCACGCCTCAATGTAGGTTTCATTTGCACGTTTACGCTCACAATGTCAACGAAACAACTAAATCGTCGCCATCACATGTCGCACCATCGCCAGAGGCCATTAAGAACAAGCACAACACGTTTGCCACAGCACACACACACACACACACACACACCACACCACACAAGCCCACGTGAGTGCAAGCAAGCCAAATCAACACAGCGGCCACGGCGGGAATGTGCGGCGATCGTCACATAAGGACACGCGCACAATCCAATGTGCGCATGTGTGGCATGACGGAAACATGGAGGAAGAAGAAGAAGAAGAAGAAGAAGAAGAAGAAGAAGAGGGGAAGGAGGAAGGGTTGGACGACAGTGTCCGATGGGCAGTCGGGGCGTGTGCAACACGCGTGTGTGCCCTGACTTGCCTCAGGCCTTCTCCTCATAGCTGGCAACAGAACAGCGCGAAGCAAGGTGAGGATGTAAGAGTGAGGTGACGCGGGCCATTGTTGTTGATCGATATGAAAATAGTTGAGTATGGGGAGGAACGGCAAGGAAAGTGATTGTGGTTGCTGTGTGAATGTGTAGACAGGCAGGCCGATGAGCAACAAAGACGCACCCCTTCTTAGTCTTCTCCTTGATGAGCTTCTCCATGGCCTTGCGCGCGGCTACAGTGGGGATGACAAGAGGATAGAGGGTGGCACAAGGGTGGCGTCAACGGGATGCACAATGACTTGAAGGCGACCTGATCCGCGCAGTACACACAAGTGCACGTACAACCGCAAGTGCAAGCAAGCACAAATACAGACAGACAGTGACAGACGGACGGACGGACGGACGGACAGACACGCACACACACACACACACACACACACACACACACACACACACACACACACACACACACACACACACACACACACACACACACCTTCGGCGGAGTCGTGGGTCTTTGAGTTCTTGGTGCCGCTCTTTCCAACCTTGCCATAGCGCACATACACCGTCTTGGCATCAAGGCGCACCTCCCAGAACTTGCTGCTCTTGTCATCAGTCAGCTCATAGTAGTGCTTCTCGCCTGCGTGTGAACACAAAGGATGAGCAGGTTACAAGAGTGAGCGGGAGAGAAGAAGAGGAGGGGGATTAATGAGATGTATCAAGTACAATCATTCCACGACTCGTACACAAACACACAGACACACAGACACACACACAGGTACAGGTACACACACACAGACACACAGACACACACACACAAACACACACACACACAGACACACAGGTACACACACAACCACGCACAAACACGCACACACACACACACACACACACACACACACACACACAGAGCAACGCCACGAACCGGTCTCGGCGGTGCCATCAGCATCGCCATCGACAGCGCCGTCGTCATCTGTTGCTGCCTCGTCGGACTTGGCGGCCGCGTCACCGTCAACAACGGCAGCTGCAGGCTCGGTGTCAGACGTGCCATCCTCCGTCGCGGGGCTGCCTTCTTCCTCCGACGCCACCTTGTCCTCCTCGCTCGTCTTCTTCTGCTGTTTTGGCTTGCGTCCGTTGGCCTTCTTGGCAGCAGGCTGCTTCTTCTGTGCCTTTGGCTCCTTTGCAGGCGCTGCGGGGATGTCGTCGGCGTCGGCGCCCGTCGCGCCCGTCACCAGGTCCTTGGTCACGGCGTACCCTTTCTTCTTCTTGTCGCGGATGCTCTTCAGGGCAAATTTCTTGGCCGTCACCTCGGAGTCGTGCTCCTTCGTCTAAGCGACATAGGTATGGGTGAATGGGGAATTGACAGACATGGGTGAGGGTATGTGTGAGCAAATGCATGGGCGAGGGTGTATGTTGGGATGTGCGTGCGTGTGCGTTGACATAATATGCGTTGCGGCGTGTCGTTTTGTGCGTGAGGATCCGAGTGTCCATACGTGCCAATGACACACTTGAGAGTTGAGAGTGCGTGCACCCATCTCCCCCCTCTGTGTCTGTCTGTCTGTGTCTGTCTGTCTGTCTGTCTGTCTGTCTGTCTGTCTGTCTGTCTGTCTGTCTGTCTGTCTGTCTGTCTGTGTCCATCTCCCTCTCTCTCTCAAGCTCACGCTCAGCTCCTCAGAGAGGCGCCGGCACCAGCGCCAGCGCCAGGTACAGCTGCATCTCACCTGGCGCGTGCCCTGCTTGCCCTCCTTGCCATAGCGGACGTAGGTGGTCGTGCCGTTTTGCTTGATCTCCCAGAACTTGGCCTGGTCCTTGCCGTCCTCCTTGAGCTCGAGGTACTTGCCATAGGTGAAGGTCTCCTCAACCTTGGCCTTCTTGGGGCGGTTGGACGAGCGGGTGGCGGGCATCGTTGCAGCAGGCGGCGGTGTTGGCAGTGTTGGCGGTGTTGGCGTGCTCGAGCTTGATTGAGCGCGAGAAAGAGCGAGCGAGCGAGCGGTGATGCGCAAACGAACGAGACGCGGGCGACGGGCAGGCAGCGCGGGTGAGGAAAAAATGGCGTCGCGCTCACGCAAAACAAGCCATGACGGTCCGTCCGTCTGTTTGTTAACAAACAAACCAGGAACACAAGCCGGCAACTCAGTTGGCGCGGGCAATCACCCGCCAGTGAGGTGGCAGTTGGAGTGTGTGTTGAGTGTGCAGTTGCGACACATCTGCCACCACCACTGCAACCACACAAGCAAGCAAGCAAGCCAAGAACAACACGAGTCCTTCGACGACTGAATTCAGTCGAGTCACATGTCTACAGTATGCGACACCACAAATATATTGTGCGCAAGGACTTGGTTGCTCGCTCTGCCGCCGTTTTTTCAACAACGGACATTATGACGAGCGTGTGTGGTGCTGTGGATGAGCAGGCGAGGGCGCTGGTGAAGGTGCTTGCCAGCGCCAGGACGGGCGCGTCCGCACTGCCGCCATTCAACCCAGCAACGTCAGCCACACACCGACGTGCCGGCGAAGGAAGGTGTGTTGTTGTTTAAGTTGTTGTTGTTTAAGTTATTGTTGTTTAAGTTGTTGTTGTTGTTGTTGTTGTTGTTTTTGTTGCTGTTGTTGCTGTTGTTGTTGTTGTTGTTTAAGTTGTTGTTGTTGTTGTTGTTGTTGTTGTTGTTGTTGCTTCATGGGAAGCAACCTTGTCAATCCTTTGTTTGACCTCAACTCACTACCACCATTGCGTTGCACATCCATTTGTGACACCGAAATAGATTGGAGAAACTGTGTCAGCAGCGTGTGAACCTGGCTACCCAGGCCATCTTTGAGCGAGGCCTTCGCGAACAAAGGGATCTCGAGCACAGTCACAGCACAGAGGATGAGTTGTATGACAAAATGGATGAGCTGAACCAAAGCCTCCGACAGGTGGGCGATCATTTGCGTCATTTTGTGTGTGCGTGTGCGTGTGTGTGTGCGTATGTGTGTGTATGAACGCGCGTGTTTTTGTTCGCTGCTCGGGAAAGCTATTGACCATCTGTGCGCAAAATGCAGGCATACGGCCAGCGGCGAAGGGAAGCGGCACTGGTCCGAAGGTGTGTGGTGTGATTTGGTGTGTGTGCGTGTGTGATGTGTGTATGTGTGTGTGTGGTGTGTGCACGTGTGTGTGTGTATCAACCGCATCTTGAACACCTTGTACACGCAATACGCACGTGCACAAAACATAAGCTTATACACGCGCAGTTGATGTGCTTTCACATGCATCTTATCTCTTTCACACCAACTTTGCCCTTGTACACGCCATTGCTGTTGCCCGGTTGTTGCGTGATGGCAGCATTCACGACAGTGCTGTTGTGACAGAAGCAATGTACAGCGAAGCTAGCGAAACCACAACAGAGGTGTGTGCTCGTGCATGCTCATGTGCACGCCGCCTTGTCATACTCTTGGTATTGCACTCGCACAACCTCAACCTCACTGCTTGCATCGTGTGGACTCACGGTTCGATGCATCTTGTCGTATGTTGGGCGGGGGCGAAGCTTCGAGGCAAGATCCAGCAACGGGATGAGCTGTGCTCTGCTTGTCTTCGTCTCTCCGACGTGAGCGCACGTGACATGATCATGCGGCTTGTGCATGCGTGTCGTGTGTGTATGTGTGTATGTGTGTGTGTGTGTGTGTGTGTGCAAATGTGTGTGTGTGTGTGTGTCATTTGTGTGAGGTGTGTGCACGTAAATGTGTGTGCGTGTCATTTGTGTGAGGTGTGTGCGTGTAAACGTGTGCGTGTCATTTGTGTGAGGTGTGTGAGGTGTGTGCGTGTGTGTGTCATATGCACTTGCGTTGGCGTGGTTGAGGTTTGCAGCCTCCATCGTCCATCACTCTCACCCACAGCCAACGTCGATGCAATGTCCACCACCAGAGATATCGCGACCTCACGCAGGAGCTGGAGATGATCAACGCCGATATTCGAGAGTACGGCACGCAGAACACACGTGTTGTGACTGCCATCGTCTGCTCCTGTACATAACACTCTCCACACTCACACTTTATGCACAGTCGCACACACACGCACACGCGCACGCGCACACTCACACGTACCTCCCCGGCTCATATGCTTGCTGGTTTGTATTGCGCCTTTTGCGTGTGGAATGCCGTGTCACGCCCACAGCACCATGCTCAGGAATCGGCAGATTTACAGCGATATTCAAGACCTTGAGCAACAGCTGGAAGCAGGAACCCAGGAGGTGCGTTTGTGTGTGTGTGTGTGTGTGTGTGTGTGTGTGTGTGTGTGTGTGTGTGTGTGTGTGTGTGTGTGTGTGTGTGCTTTGTCGTGTTGCTGTACGCGTGTGAGCGCATGCTGTGCACAGGTGCTCATGTGCGAGCAACACCACCACAACAAAACAACACAATAGCCGCCGAGCCAAGCACTTGATAATGAGCGGCAGAAGTTGGAGAACGAGTATGTGAAAAACGCCATCCTTCGCAACACCTTGCAGGTCAGCCTCTGCGCACGCGCTTGTGTGTATGTGTGTG
>NW_004754918.1:382429-410350 GCF_000188695.1 Salpingoeca rosetta | reverse complement strand
GCATTTCAGGAAAAGCCAGTCCTCCTGCTTACGCGTACACATACACACACACACACACACACACACACACACACACACACGCACACACACACACACACACGCACGTACGCACACGCACACACACACGCACACACACGCACACACACACACATTCATACACACTCATACACCCCATCCCAGGCGCGTGCGCTGCTGTAACCACTACCATCTGTGCGGTGATGGAGTGGCTGCTGCGGGATGCGAGATCGCGTCGCATCCACCCGCTCGATGACGAAGACAGGATGTTCTACGAGTAAATACCCGCATACATGTACTGCGCGTCAAAGCCATGTGTAGCTTGTGAGCGCGTGCGAGGCCGGCTTCCGCTCCCTTCTTGTTGACTTGTTTCCTCTTGAACGATTCCTCTGGCTGATACCATAATTGAACCCATTGTGGATGCTTAACGATCCTTCCACTGCTTGTGCGGCACTGGTTACTGGCGCCTCCTTGTGTTCTCTCATTGTGGCTGCTGTTCGTGCAAAGCACTGTAACGAGAGCGCCTGCTTCTGCCCTGTGCGTTGATCGCACACCACCAAGATAAATAAACATCAATCCCTACCGTTGTGACGGCAAAGTTAACGCCAGCAAGCCAGTCAAGCAAGCGGCTTTTCCATTCACGATAGCAAGCCAGTCAACTGCAGCAAGCAGGCTGTCGCTGCAAGCAAGAGCAAGTCCTTCCAGCTTGCCTTGTCGACAAGTCATGGTAATTTTACATAACCATCGTCAGGCTTCGCACCACAAAACAAAGCCAACAAGAAGCCAAGCAAGAAGCAAGCAAGCAGCAAGCGGAGACCAGGAGCAAGACGAAAAGAAGCTCGAACCAGCCATCAAGTCATCATGGGTCGACGCGGCAAAGGGAACAAGGGCAGGAAAGGAGAGCACAAGAAGGGAGATGCGCACGGTAGCTCTGCTACAGTCGACGACGCTGCTATCCCCAATGTCAACGGCACTGCCAGCCAGGCTGGGCAGCAGTTTGTGAAGCAGCCCAAGAGCACCATGCGTGCAGGCAATGGCAAAGTGATGACACCACACATGGAATTCATCGATGGCCTTGATGGGCACCATCGCATCAACGCCATGGCACACAAGAAGGAAGGTGAGAGACAGGGAGACGTGGGGCATGAGGACGATGACGGGCTTGGGTCTTCTGCATCCACGCTGACAACGCCCGTGACAAAGGAACACAACAGCCAACAACAGCGGCAACAGCGGCCAGTGGGGCTTGATTTTGGGCGACGGGTCTCTGCTCCCGCGCTAACCATCTCCGAGCTGGAGGAAGAGTACACCGAGATGCACAATACGCACCACACGACGCGGACGACGCATGTCGTAAAGACGCCCTTGTCGCCCCAGAGCAGGGAGAAGCTGGTGAAGCTGCAGGAGATTGTGCGCAGCTTGAAGCTGGAGCTGGATCGTGTGAGGGACGAGAACCTGGAGCTGCGCGCCAGGAACCAGCAGCTACTCAGGCAACGACAGCAGGAACAGCAGCAACAGCAGCAGCAGCACCTTGTTGATCCTGTGCGCAACAGTAACGGCTGTTCCTGGACAAGGCTGGTGTGTTTGACAGGTGTCATTGTGCATTCTTCCTTGCTATTTCATTGTGCGTCTTGCAGCACATTGATGGCCAGTTGAAAGGCCAATTGTACTGCTGTCTTGGACACTCTTCTTTGATTGATTTGTTGATTGGTTGGCGTGCGTGTCACGTGTCACTCGTCTGTATGCTGCCCAACGTGCCCCATCCAGCCATCCGTTTGCACATCACACTGCCAACTAGAACTGCAACCGTACCCTCTGCATGCATTCACGCGTGGTTCCCCTTTGCTTCCTCACCATTTCCAGGCACTGGCTGGGATGCTGATGTTGCTGGGATTGTTTGTGTTGCTGGGCTTGATGGACGACGAGCACATCTGCGCTGATTCAAAGGATTACCTCACACGCACGGCTGGCGTCTTTGTGCGCACGTACCTGCCCCCACTTCCTGGCCGGCAACCGGTCTCAGACTTTGTCTTTCAATGAAAGCGACGGGCAACTTTGTGTGTGTGTGTGTGTGTATGTGTGTGTGTGCATGTGTGTGTGCGCATGTGTGTGTGTGTGTGTGTGCATGTGTGTGTGCGCATGTGTGTGTGTGTATAATAGACGTGTAAGTGTGTGTCTGTGTATGTAATGTAACTGTATTTGTAAATGTGCGTGCGTGCGTGGGTGGTGCATGCCTGCATACGTGTACGCGTGCGTGCCCTGCTTCATTCTGTGTGGTGGTGGCTCCCTGTGCACTGCAAAACTGCAGCTGTTCCGAGGTTGCTCGCACCACACACGCTGGACGCGCCCATCCGTTCACTGCGCGAGCCCTTTTGTCTGCGTTGGCGACGTTGGCACGGCGGCGCGCTTGACTACATCCTTGCGCCTCTGGTTGAGTCGCTTCACTTTGTGTCTTGGCGACGTTGTGGTGTTTGTGTGTTCGCCCTGAACCACCGAAGCTGCTTGCTATCCCTCCCTCTCAAGCCTTCAAGCAGCAGTTGCCTGAAACTGCTCTGCTTGCCAACTTCGAATGTCCTTGGGTTATGTTACTTTCTCACTTTGAGTTGGCCGCCACATCCACAGCTACATCCACAGCCTGAACAGCCTGTCTCCTCAGCCTCATGCCTTCCATTCTCCAACCCATTCTCTTATCTTGCTGCATTTGCTTGCACCTTAGCACAGACCTCGCTTCCTCTGCCTGTGTTCCCATGAATGAACCAATAGCTGAATGGCACAATGTCAGCAACAATAGAGCAGTGAAAGGCGGAGGTGGTGGGAGAGGCACCTTGAATCCTTTGATCTGTGCGCAGTTGTCTTTGTGCTTGCAAGCAAGCAGCGAGCGCACAGCGAAGATGCCCACCGCGCGCAAAAACCACACGTTGCAAAAAACAATGACTTTGCGCCAACTGCAATTTGCAAGTACACCCCCTTTTTGCTGGTTGCTTCTGCACGTTGCCAGATCAATCTCGCAATCCCCAGCGATGGTTGCAAACACGGCTTCCCGCAAGAACGGGCACACACCAGAACATGCCACCACCGCCCAGCAGCTTGCCATCACGTCACACCACGACGCAAGCGTGTCATCAGTTCTCAAGATGGGCGGTGATGATCAGAGGAAGCAAGCCCTGCCTGCCGCTGATCGCCTTGCCAAACACAGCCCAGAACATGGCACGATCACACCGCTCCACCGTTCATTTTCTCCAAGTTCACGCCAGCAACAACAGCCAACCAAACAGCACCCAAGAGACAATACCCAGCCAGCTACCTACCTGATCCGAGCGAACGACCAATCCGAGCGAACACACCTGATCCCAGCGAACATCTAAGCGAGTGATCGACCAAGCAAAACAGCCACCACCGCCGCATCGCACCGATCTCACACGCGCAGCACAGCACAGCACAGCACAGCACAGCACAGCACAGCACAGCACAGCACAGCAAACGATGTTTGCGTTCCCAGGCAGCGGAGGCTTCTACTCCGACCCGTTTGGAGTGTCGCCTCGCCGCACGCGCAGGGCACCCCCAGCACCACCAGCAGCAGCAGCATACCAGGACCCATACGCCATGCCACAGCGCCGGGCGCCCCGCCGCTCCCCGCGGTCCCCTCAGCGACGCGAGGTGGAGGTGGAGCCCGAGGAGTTTGCTGACGAGGACTTGTACCGCAGCATGGACCCGTTTGCCCGCATGATGTACGGCATGGACCCTTACGAGGCGCAGCGCCGCCGCAAGGCCGCCCAGGAGCAGGAGCGCGCGCGCCAGGCCCGCCTGCGCGAGCAGAAGCTGGCCAAGATGCGCAAGGCCGCCCTGATGCGGGGCTACAACCGCGCCGCCACCACCATCCAGCGCGCCTACCGCGCCCACCGCAAGGCCAAGCACATGGCGGAGCGGGAGGGGGCCGCGCTCGTGATCACGCGGTTCATGCGCGCGGTGCCCTCCGTGCGCCGGGCCAAGAAGATTGCCGCTTCCCTGCGCCAGCTGCGCTCTCTGGAGCAGGAGCTGGTCAAGATGACCGCCGCCTACCAGCAGCGCCCGTGGGGCTACCGCAACACGCTCTGGTTTGTGGACCAGGTGGAGAAGCTCATCTTGCGCCTGGACGAGGTGCAGCCGCACCGCAGCGAGTTTGTGCGCCACCGCCGCAAGGACGTTGTGCAGCACGCCCAGCAGTCGCTGCGCTACGCCGACTGCGTCATGCGCATGTTCAAGCGCAAGGCGCAGGTGCTGGCGCGTGCCCTGCGCACCCACCTGCACAGGAAGCACGCGCACCACCGCAACGCCGCCGCTCGCGTGGTTCAGCGCGTCATGCAAGGCGTGCCCAAGGTGAAGCAGGCGCGCCAGGTGCGCACGGCGCTGCAGCAGGTCCGCACGGAGCTGTCGCAGCTGCATGACCTTCGCCAGCGGTACATCGACGCCCTGCAGTCGGCGTCGTCCATGCTGCACGAGCACGAGCATGAGCACGGGGAGCTTGCGTTGGAGTCGGATGCCCTGGACTCGGCGCTGTCGCAGCTCACGTCGCTCGTGGCAGCCGATCTGCCTGCCCTCACCGGCAGCGACGCCACTGACGATTACGATTACGACTACGACGACACGGCGTCCACAACCAGGAAGAGCAAGAAGGCGAAGAAGGCATCGTCCTCGAAGAAGAAGAAGCAACAGCAGCACAGCAAGGCGCACAAGCACCACGCGCACGACGACGAGTCCGCGATGGACGAGCTGGAGGACCAGCAGGAGGACGACGGCGATGGCGACGAGCTGAGCAGCAAGACGCGCACGGCACTGCGGCTGCTGCACCACGATGACGACGATGAGGGCGCGACAGAGCTCTCCGAGCACACGGCCACGACCACGGATGCGGAGGAGGATGATGACGAGAGGCACGAGGCTTCGCGGGCGGCGGCGGCGGAAGAGCCCACGCCGAAGAAGAAGAAGCGGCGCCAGAAGAAGCGCCGTAACCGCAAGCTCAAGCGCAGCGTTGTTGCCGTCTAACCTATGTTTGGGGATACGTGGCGTCGGGTGTGACAATGGGTGAAGATGGGTGAAGATGGGTGACGGTGATGAGTGTGTTGTGTTGTTGTTGTTTGAGCCGTGCCTTTCTCTTCTTCTTCTTGTTGTCGGTGTGTGTGTGTGTGTGTTTAAAGGCTATGTGAATAAGAGTGGGCCTTCCTTGCTTCTTTTACTTCCTTCCTTTATTGCTTCTAACTTTACATTGCCTGTCCAGCCATCACGATGCGCTTGCGAGCAAGTAAACGAACTCAGCCAAGACAGCAAGAAGGCAGCAAGACAACCATAGTGAGCGTGTGCTTGAGTGAAATGCGTCGGCATGAGTTGATGACTTGAAAGTCCTCCTCCCCTTTATTTTTTGCGCAGCACAAACACGTCGTCCTTCCCCAGTCCATTCAGCTTGGCCACGAACAAGACAACTGAGACGATGGCCAGTGAGGTGGAGGCAAGCGTGCAGGCACTGCGCACCGCGGCATCCGAGAAAGGTAGCACGTACACCCTGCGAACACCCTGCATGCGCTTGCATGTGCATGCATGTGCTTTTTGCTTTCCTTGCCTTCCCAGCTTCCCTTGACTTGCAGCTTGTCGCCTGGGCTTCTTCATATGTGATGGTAGAGGCGTGGACCATCTTGGACAAGCTGGGGCACCATCTGCTGACCAAGACCATGTGGATGATCAACGGGCGCCCACACGTCCTGCTGGAGGTGGAAGCGTACCTCAACTCAGCAAAGCACCCCGATCCATTCACGCACTCCAGCACAAACCAACAGCATGGCGGCTGCTGGTACTTCCACAGGTGCGCATGTGTGTGTGTGTGTGTGTGTGTGTGTGTGTGTGTGTGTGTGTGTGTGTGTGTGTGTGTGTGTGTGTGTGTGTGTGTGTGTGTGTGTGTGTGTGTGGCGTTGGTGCAGCTTCTGTGCTTTGCGAGACCTGTTCAACTGTGACCAAGGTTAGCGGACACCAGCAGCGCGTCTACGAGCAACTCCAATGTTCTCAACCCACCCTTCACCCCACGTACTTCATCTCTCCCTTTCCATCCATCCATGCTCACATACACAGCAAAGGGAAATCCTTCAACGGCGGCACCTACAAAGTATCCACCGTAGATGCCAACATGTTTGCCCTGTGCGCTCAGTACACCCGCGTTGCACCTGCGTTGCACACGCTCCCCACGTCACCACACCTCGCCACGCTCCAACCGCATGCTTGTTCTACCTGCTGTTTGCGTGATATGACATATGGCAGGGCCTTGACATCTGCATTGGGTTCAAGGAGGCGGATAGCGGCGTGGCGTATGGCGGGTTTCTGATCCGCAGCATTGCAGAGCTGCCATCCGTGCCAACCAAAGCACCGCACTTGCCCTCCCTCAGCCCCATCGAAGGTGTGCAGCAGTGCAGAAGCAGTGCTCTCACTTGTATGAGGTGGGATGGGTCATGACGTCGCACTGCTGGGGTCATCGCGTTTGCTTGCGCGTGCGTGTTCACATGTGTCGTCGTCGTTGCTGCTGCTGCTGCTGTTGTTGTTGTTGTTGTTGTTGTTGTTGTTGTTGTTGTTGTTGTTGTTGTTGTTGTTGTTGTTGTTGTTGTTGTTGTTGTTGTTGTTGTTGTTGTTGTTGTTGTTGTTGTTGTTGTTGTTGTTGTTGTTGTTGTTGTTGTTGTTGCTGTTCAGGGTCGTGCTGTGTTGTGGATCACCTGCTCCGCTGCTTTGATGCGCCGTCCATCCAAGGCCTCATCGACGCGCACTTTACAACCCGAGTACGATGAACTCTGTGTGTGTGTGTGTGTGTGTGTGTGTTTGTGTGTGTGTTTGTGTGTGTGTGTTTGTGTATGTGTGTGTGTGTGTGTGTGTGTGTGTGTGTACCCAAAGGATTTCGTGCTCATGCACCCGCCTGTTCATGCTGTGGTTGCGGCAGGTGCCTCGACTTGATGGCTCCTCTGCCACAAGCCCCGAAACAAACCTCACCCTCGTCCCCTTTGCCGACGGCGCACACCCAGGTCTCACGAATCTCAACATCTGTAAACGCACGCATGTACGTTTGTGTGCGTGCGTTTGTACGTGTGTTTGTACGCGTGTATGCATACATGTCTGCACGCATCGACTATTGCCTTGCTCATTGTTGTCGTGACGTGGATGAATGAATGTGAACAGACGTGCGCGTGTACACAACGCCGCGCGTGGGCCTGACGCTCAAGCGAGCGAGCGATAAGACGCACTTTCACCGCTTCCTCTCCCGCCCATATCGGTATCCACGCACGCGTCCGTGTCTGCACAACTGCTGTTTTGCTAGTTTCGTTCCATTTGTCACCGCTGCAGACCACCATCGTTCTCATTCTCACCTAATCCTATCGGTATCGTGACACACACACACATGCACACACACACACACATATGCACACACACACACATACACACACACACACACACACACACACCACACACACACACACACACACACACACACACACACGCACGCACGCACACACGCACGCACACGCACGCACACATGCACACACACACACACACACACGCACGCACGCACACATGCACACACACACATGCACACACACACACACACACAGGTACACGACGCACCCCACGATTCGCAAGGGCCGGCTGCAGACTGTACTCGGGCTGTCATATGTGCACGCGCTGCCCGTATCTCGTGTGGCGGCCCTCTCCGGCGTCAAGGAAGCAAAGGCGCGCGAATACATCAGTACGTCGTGTGTGTGTGCGTGTGTGCATGTGCTGACACCATACAAACCCAACCCAACCGCTTGCTCACCCGCAAACACATGTTCGTGTCCACAGGCGCGTTCCGTTTTGGTCGGTCGAAGAAGCCAAGCAAGTTTTATCGCACGCAGCTGCCAACGCAACAGCTGTGCTCTGCACTCGGCGCATGCTTCGATGCCGGCATGGCATGCCCTGATGGTGATGGTGCGAAGAACGTTGGTGATGCAGAGAGTGACGACAGCACAAACAATGGAAACCAATGATGATGGCGAGGCAGTTGCTGCTCGCGAGACATGGCAACGCAAGAGCAGCCACACGCATGCACCACCCCTCTGATGTGCCTTGTGTGCTCTCGCGCCGATGCATTGTGTTTTCGTGTTCGGTTGCTGGGACTTGCATTTTTGCGGTTTGTTTCACTTAGATGTGACTTGACTTGGTGGTAAGAGGGAGGGAGAGGGTTGTTGGATCCGATAGGCAACGTTAAATGCATTCGATTCAGAAAGGAAGCAGAAAACTCGCACACAAAGGGAGTGGGGGGGGGGAAGTAGAGGCAGGGACGATGAGACGGGGGGGGGGAGCAGTGCCACGCGAACCAACCATCAGTACAGACGCACGCAAACACAAAGAGACAGATTCACAGACAGACAGACAGACAGACAGACAGACAGACAGACAGACAGACAGACAGACAGACACACTCATCAGTTAAGAAGCAACAGCGATACAGCACGCAAAGTACGCGGCACCAAAGACAATCACAAGCACCAGAATACCATGACGCCAGCAACAACAACGATAACGAAATGGGAACAATGACCATGGCCAGAAGCAACTGCCGGCACAGCCAGCAAAAAAAAGGGCATGCATTCGATGCAAACAGCTAATCAGGGCGTGGTAGTCTGTAGTGGTGGTGGACTCAGGCGGATGCCTTTGCCGCGGGCTTGGCTGTGAGCTCGTCTGGTGGGGGAGCGTTGTGGTCCAGCAACTTCTTGAGCGATTCGTTGCGGTTGGCGAGGGCAAAGTCGTATGCGGTCTTGCCGTGCTTGGTGGTGATGGTCTTGTCTGCGCCCGCAGTCAGCAGATACCGCACCAGCTTCACGTTGCCATGGTTCGTGGCAAGCTGTGTGGACAGTTGGAAGTGGTGGGAGGGGGGAACAGATTGGGTGAGGTCTGGTGCATGAAGTGTGTAATAGATTGACAGCACGAGTCAGCCTTGGGCCAGCACAGCAGACGAGTCAGCTTTTACACGCCCCAGCAAAGCACACGCGCACCACGACCACGACCAAACTCACCATGAGAGCGGTTGTTCCGGAGAAGTCGCCGGCATTGACATCTGCGCCCAAGTGCACGAGCGTGCGCGCCACGTCCACTCGGCCCAGCGTTGCAGCTGTACCAGGGAGCAGATAACGAGTGAGTGATGAAGTGGGTGCGTGGGATTGCGGAAAACAGTGAGAGATTGAGAGGCGGACAGAGAGACAAACCGACGGATAGAACTACAGACAGGCAGGGATACTGGGGCACAAGAATACTGAGACACAGGGATACAGACACAGACACACATACAGACAAGGACACAGACACACGCCCACCTACACCCACACACACACAGACAGACACAACACACAGACAAGGACACATACACTCAGACAAGGACACATACACACCGCAGCGCAGGAGTGGGGTCCAGCCGTTGCTCATGTCACGCTGCTCCACGCGACAGCCCGCTTTCACAAGCACTGTGATCACTTCCGTGTTCCTGTCTCGTTTCGATCAAGGCGAAGGAAGCGGAAGAATGAGAGAGCGCGTGTGTGTGCATGAGAGGGAGAGCAGGAAGTAAGATCAAGAGTGACGAGCGTCAATGTGCAGCAGGGTACGACAGGAAAGAGGAGGTGGAGTGTGAGCACATGCAGAGAGCACGCCGACGTGGGTTGTGTGTGCGTGTGTGTGTGTGTGTGTGGTGTTGTGTTGTGTCGGGTGTGCGAGCTGGCACTCGAGCAAGCAAGCAAGCAATGTATCAAAGTTGCGGGTTGCATGCACGCACTCGGAGTCCACGGCATGGTGCAGGACGGAGACGCCGCCCTTGTCAGCAGCATGAATGTCCGCACCACCTGCATGATATGGTGCAAATGATGGCATTGGATGCGCGTGAGAACAGGGTTGGAGAGGTGTGCGGAAGCAACATTGCCCACAGTATGTAAACAAGGAAACAAACACACAAGCACAGGAACAGAACCAGACAGGCACATCCACACCCACATACACACATGCGCATAATGTGATACCTTCAACAAGGCGCTTGACCGCTTCGACGTTGCCTTTGGCGGCGGCAAACATGAGCGCCGTCTTCATGCTGAGGGTAAAAGCATCCTTGCGGGCACCGAGACCAAGCAGCAGCTTCACCGTCTCTGCACGTGGTGCACGTGGTGATGGCGAATTGGTTAAAGATTGGGGGGGGGGAGGAGGGTGTGAGAGAAGGGAAGGGGTGAGCGGCACGAGGAGAAGCAGTAGGAGAGAGGTACAGCGATACACACACACACACATGCACACACATACACACATATGCACACACACATGCACACAAACTTACATGCACACATATATGCAAGGCAGATCGGTACCGAGTGACGCTAGGAAGCAAAGGTGCACAAACAAGCCATAGGCAATGTCACCACGTGATCTGACAGACCTGGATCGCCAATCTCCGCGGCTGACATGAGCGGGGTGAGCCCGAGGATGTTCACGTAGTCAATGTCTTCCTGCAGTACCGACAGCGATATATGAGGTGGTGAGCGAACGACAGGAAACGTCTGGCAACAACTCGCGCCACAGCCAACAACCATGGCACGTGAGCCGATGCATCCAATGCATGTTGCATGTGCGATTGCTACCTCGTCGTTCTCGATAATCTCCCGGATGCGGTCGTAGTCCTTGGCTTGCACAGCCTTGTGCAGGACGCTTGTCTCAACACCAGCCGAGATCCTCTCCATGGTGGTGATGATGACGAACTTTTCGTTTGCGGCAGAGGGAGCGTTTGCGCGGGTGTGTGTGTATGTGTATGTGTGTGTGGCTGCGCGTGTGTGAAAATGTTGTCCCTTCCCTCTGCAAACCAAACCAGAAGACAAGAGGAGGTGCAGTGAGCAAGCTGTGATGATGGTGTGATGGAATGAACACAGAGAGAGAAGAATATGGAGGATCGGCAGCACAAACTTCTTTGAGGATGATGATGGCAACGCACGAGCACACACAACCCCGCCGACACAACCACCAACCAAGTCAAGTCAAGTCAAGCAACCAAGTCAAGTCGAGCAAGAAGCAGTTGTAACCGACTTGATGGAATTTTTGTGTCGTCACAGTGGCGTTGCGTGGCGAACTGGCCATCAGGTTTGGGATGTGTGTGTGTGTGTGTGTGTGTGTGTGTGTTTGTGTTTGTGTTTGTGTGTGTGTGTGTGTGTGTGTTGGTGTGTGTGTGTGTGTGTTTGTTTGTGTGTGTGTGTGTTTGTGTTTGTGTTTGTTTGTGTGTGTGTGTGTGTGTGTGTGTGTGTGTGTTTGTGTGTGCGTGTGGTGCACAGCGTCCCACATCTCGCGACGCTTCCCTGCTTCTTCTTGTTGTTCATCTTGTTCTTGTTCTTTCCCACGTACGTATTATGCAGGTTTATTAGCTACGAGCAGTCACATGCGCACGCGGTCGAGAAAGGAAAGGGAACCAGGCACGCAAAAAGGTGCACTCAAGAAATACCACCACACGCTTCTTCACACAGCGCATCAAGACAAAAAAAGAAAAAAAAAGAAATGGCAAACAGGAAAGAGGAGCAAGGAGCACAACACGCACATATAGACAGGCGTATGTACGTACACACATGAAGATGCGCACACAAGCAACCACACAAACACGCAAACACACACACGCAAACGCACGCACGCACGCACACACACGCACGCACACACACACACGCACACACACACACACACACACACACACACAAACACACATACACACACACACACACACACACGCACATACACATACACATACACACACCCACCCACACAAACGCACAGAGATGCGACAAGAATTATGCCAGTTTGTAGCAGTTGTACTGGCTCGGGTCGTCCTTGTTGTTGTAAAACAGCCGCCAATGTCGCCACACAGAGTTGACCTAACACACAACCACCATCAACAACATAAGCAAAGCGACGTGAACATGGGTGCGCGCACAGCAGCCATCAGGGCAAGGAGGAATGAGCTTGAACGAACACAACACCGAGTTTGCTGCGCACCACAAGCCAACAGACACGTTGTATCCTCAGCCAACGCGACTTCCACCACCGTCACAGCCACCAATGACGACCACCAATGACCATCACGACAACCAATGACAACGGTGAACGTACCCGCACAATCTGCCGGTCTGGCCCACCCCAGCTCCATCCGCGGAACCGGAAGAAGTTTCCACTGCCCGTATCGCAGCGGTCATCAATCGCCTGCCAGCCGACACGCGCACGGGGGGGGGGGAAGAATGGTTGGCACCAACGACATGCATATGTGTGCATGTGTGTGTATGTGTACATGTGTGTGTGTGTTTGCACGAGCTGTGGCGAGTTAGGCAAAACAAAAGCGCAGCAAAGTTGCTTGGCCGCTTCTCGCTCTCGCTCTTGTTGTTGCGCACCTCGATGATGTGGTATGCGTCGACATATGTGTCCAGGACATAGGGCAGCTCCACCAGCTTGCCGTCAAGCCGCATGTGCTGTAAAGATGCAACACAAGGCAGTCATTGTGGATGTGGGTGACCGTGAGACACAGTAAATGCCATGATCAGCAATGGTCCAACCACACAGACACACAGACGCACAGACACATACACACATGCACACAGACGCACACACACACACACACACAGAGATACACAGATACACACAAACGAGCATGGTGCGCTCACCGAGACTGAGTCCGCTGGAACGGCTTCAAAGTAGAGGCGGACAGCGGGGCCAGGCGGCGTCGTAGTTGTGGTCGTAGTTGTGGTTGTGGTTGTTGTGGTTGTTGTTGAGGTGGTGGTTGTGGTTGTTGTTGTGGTGGTGGTCGTTGGTTCCTCTGTGGTAGCGCCGTCCGGTGCAGTTGTTGCTGGCGGTGTGGTTGGCTCCATGTAATCGCTGTAATAGCGGTAGATCTCTCCATACAGGTTCGCCATCCAGATGCTCCCGTCAGGCGCAAGCTGTGTGTGTGTGTGTGTGTGTGTGTGTGTGTGTGTGTGCGAGTGAGTGTTTGTTTGTGGATGCAAATGTGTTTGTTTGTGGATGCAAGTGTGTGCATGTGTGTGTATGTATGTGTATGCATGTATGTGTATGTATGAGTGTGGAATAACGGCCAGGGCTACGGCGAGACTACGTGTATGCTGTTACGAGCACGCCAACACATGAAACGCCACAGCAGCAGCACCAGTAGCAGCACGATCGCTACACACCTCCATGGTTGTGGTTGGGCCTGGGTTCTCGTCAAAGAGCTTGTCTTCAATGATGTTGAGTCCACTGGCATCAAACTTGACATAGCGCATCCAGCCCTGCCCGTAATCAGCTGAGTAGGTGGTCGCAATGACGGCGGTGTGAATTGTGTGAGAAACAAGCACAAACTCAGCTCAGCGAAACAGACGGACGGACGGACGGACGGACGGACGGACGGACGGACAGACAGACAGACAGACAGGCAGAGAGAGACACAGCAGACACACACACACACACAAACACACGCACACACACACACACACACACACACACGCACAGAGCTCATCCACATACGCACCAAAGAAGTAGGCCTCCCTGAACTCTGGCGGGAGCATCGTGTCGCGGTAGACAAAGCCGCCAATGACGGCAGCCGCGTTGCCGTTGTGCGCCCACTCGCGGACAGGGTACTTGTTCTGGTCGTGCCAAAAGTGGAGGTGGCAGTGCAATCGTGGTGAGGGTGTTGGTGGTGGTGGTGGTGGTGGTGGTGATTGGGAAGACGGGGAAGGAGGATGGATTGGGTGTAATGCCACATTCGCCAGGGCTGCAATCACAGCAAGTGCATCACACGCAGACAGACAGACAGACACAGACACAGACACAGACACACAGACAGACAGACAGACACAGACACAGACATACAGACAGACAGACACAGACATAAGCACAGACATAAGCACACACAGACACAACCCACCCCCAACACACACACACACACACAGACACAGCCAGCCAGCCAGACACACACAGACATAGGCACACACAGACACAGACATAGGCACACACAGACACAACAGCCACCCCCCCAACACACACACACACACACACACACGCAGACGTACGTTTGGCTGAGTGTATTCGCAGTTTGAGCCGTCGCAGTGCGGCCAGCCAAAGTTGACGAATCCCATCTCCGGTTTGTAGATGTGCAGCTCTTCCACTGCCGTGTCCTGTCGCGCGTTGCACGATGCAGACAGGTTGGAGAGGGGGGGGGGGAGGTTGGTGGGTGAGACGGCGAATGTGAACAGACAGACAGGCAGACAGACAGACAGGCAGGCAGACAGACAGACATACACACACGTGTCACGGCAAGCGGCCGACCTGGTCGTTGCCACCGACATCGCCGATGATGTACCGCCCCGTGGGCAGATCCCACGTCGTGCGCCAGGGAGAGCGGAGACCGTTTGCACCCCAGCAGCCAGGGGCGCCACCGTTCTGGGCACCGTAGTTGTCGGCAGGGAACGTGCCGTCCTTGTTCATGCGGATGATGCAGCCTGCGAATCATGAGGAGGAGGGCGCATGGGGTGGCGTGTGTGTGTGTGTGTGTGTGTGTGTGTGTGTGTGTGTGTGTGTGTGTGTGTGTGTGTGTGTGTGTGTGTGTGTGTGTGTGTGTGTGTGTGTGTGTGTGTGTGTGTGTGTGGAAGACGTGAGTTGGAAAGGCTGTGGAAGGCGAATCAAACGAACACGGCCGCTGACAAACAGTCTGTAATGTAGATGACAGACACACAGACACAGAGACACAGAGAGAGAGACACACACAGATACACAGACACACACACACACAGACAGACAGACAGACAGACAGACAGACAGACAGACAGACACACAACACAGACACACACGCGCGGACACGGTGCGCACCTGCAAAGTGGGTGATATCGCTGGACCAGTTTGGGTCGATCATTTTGTCGCCCTGGGAGAAATAGAGCTTGCCATCGGGCCCCCACGTGAGCTGCCCGCCGTAGTGCCAGTGCAGCGACACGGGGATGTCCGGATACCCCTCTGGGTCGACCCACACCACAACCTCGGAGTTGATGTCCAGCCGGCTGGTGAGCCCGCCGCTGTTGTGGTGGTGCGTGAACCGCGACACGCGATTCGTGTCCCCAGCAGCATCGCCAGGGCCACTGGGTGTATACGGTGCATATGGTGCATGTGTGTCATCAGTCTCGTTAGCATTGTGCGCTTGTGTGTGTACACTGTGGCGGGCATCAAGCTGCATCGTGTTTCCACCTCGCACGCTCAAACACGCACGCACGCATGTGAGACTTACGAGACGGTGTTTCGGCTGTAGTAGATCCAGACTTGTTGGTTGTTCTCAAAGTCGTCATCAAGCTGCATGTCCAGGATGCCTTTGTTGCCGCCGCCGTCCGTGACACTCGTCAGGTCAATGTATGTCTGTGCGATGGCAAAGCAGGACATGGTGGTCATTCGGGTGGTTGAGGAAGGAAGGCGGGCATAGTGGTGATCAGGAACACACGCACAGGTAAATTCATATGCACTTACACACACACACACACACACACACAAAACACAAACAAGCACACACAACATCAACAAGTACGCACTTTCACACGCACGCACTCACACACGCACTTTCACACACACACACACACACACACACACACAAAACACAAACAAGCACACGCAACATCAACAAGTACGCACTTTCACACGCACGCACTCACACACACACACACACACACACACTTTCACACACACACACACACGCACTTTCACACGCACACACACACACTTTCACAGACACACAAACACCAACCTCCTTGATGAGGTCGCCGTTGCTGCGTTGGCAGATGTGAACGAGGCCAAACTCTTCCGAGTACAGAAAGGTGTCTTCGGACAGAAACAGCATGTCTGTCACTACCACAACAGGGTCATACTGGTTGACCTTTTCCCTGTAGATGCCTGGTGGCAGCGCGTGGCTGCCGAGCGCACAGCATAGGGTCAGGAGCGCAAGCTGCGCCAACATGGCCATCCCCCTGCTTCTGCGCGTGCTGCGCGTGCTGCCACGTTGAGTGTTCCTCCTGCTTCTCACCATCATGTCCTTTGTCAACACGTAGCTGTGATCTTGTTGTGCCATCTGGTTGTGTGATCACACTCGTCCATTCAAAAATCACGGGTGTCGGCTCAAAAAGCACCACCACCGCCACCTCAAGGTGTTGTTGTCGAAATGGCTACGAAGCAAACCAAGCAAGCGCTGCGTTGCTTTTGCGCATCAGCAAAAGAAGCGCGTTGTCCTTCGTACTGGCAGCAGCGCTGGCAGCGCTGGCATGCGGGGCACTCGCGCATTGGCATGCATGTCTTCGCCTTGTCAACATGGTTGCGCTGCGTTGTGAGCCGTTGTGCGCAGCTGACCAACTCTTGCGAGTATTCATTAAAGATGCCAACAAATCCTCCACAACCGCACTCGGTTTGTTGACAGGAGCAGCAACTGCGCGAAAGAAACGCACACAGACACGAACCCCTCAACATGAGCCGCTTGTTCACCCTTGTGGTAGGTGCATGCGCAGTGGTGGACCGATGAGTCTGAATGCGTGTGTGTGCGTGCGTGTGTGTGTGGTGTGCGTGTGCATGAGTGCGACAGTGCGTTTTGTTTCGTTCTTGAGTTCAGCAGCGTGATGTGACACCGCAAGGTTGTTTTGCATGTGTTTCGCTCACACATACTTTGACCACGCAACACGGTGAGCAGGCTGGCCTTGGGCTGGGCGGCGCCTTTGGCGTCTATGCAGCACAGAACTACGACGTGCCTCGCGTCACAGATGTTGCACAGCGCGCATTGGAATGGCTTGAAGACAAGGAAAAGTCGAATCGAAAATGATGCTGTTTGTTCGCTCGGTGATCCGTTGGCTGGTTTGTTCGGTTGGTTCGTGGGTAAATGTGTTTGTTCGTTTGTTCGGTTGCTGTTGCTGCTGGCTGTCGACCGCTGCAGTTGCACGCCTTGCTTGTTACTTGCATAGACGTCCACCTGGAACTGAGTTGCCCTCCCCAAAATGTGCGTGCGTGCGTGCGTGCCCTTACGCATATGGACTAGCTTATCATCAGCCCCATGAGATTCCTTCCTTTCTGGCCTCTGTTGTTTCCTTGTTGTTTGTTTCCTTCCCTCCATCCTCCCTTCCTTGCTTGTGGTTGAGTTGGTTCAGTAACGAGGGGACCTCGCCCTCGTGTAAAAGCAAAATAGTCGTCGGAAAGCACGAAAACGCGAGAAGCAAGCATATCGGATGATGGAGATGGAGGAGGAGGAGGAGGAGGAGGAGGAGGAGGAGGAGGAGGAGGAGGAGGAGGAGGAGGAGGAAGGAGAGCAAGGGGCCTGGGGAAGAGGAGAGGAGCGGAAAGCTGCAGGAGATGGGGTGGGGAACATGAAGCCAAACATCCTCGCAGTCCTACAAGCACGCACATTGGCGCATCACAGATAGACAGACATACACACACTCACAAACCCACACACTCACTCACACACACACACACAGCCACGCAGACACAGACACAGACACACTCACACACACACACACACAGACACAGACACAGACACACACACACACACACACACGATCAGGAAACCAAAGTTTCACCAGGAGGATGCACATATGGAGCCTGCCTTTAGAGGGCCTTTGCCTTGTTGAGGGCGGCAACAATGGCAGGCTTCTTCTCACGGCGCCACTGGTAGTACGGCTCATCCGTGCCGCACACCCAGTCCCAGAACTGCGCAGTTGTGGTGGGGTTCGTGACATGGCATGGGGAAGTTGATGAGCAAGGCGGGTGGGTTTGCCGGGGAAGGGAGGGGGTTGGTTGGTTTGTGGAACGCGGACACGGGCGTGTGTGTTAGCGCACAGCACAGGAGCACAGGGCCGCGCGCGAAAGAGTGTGCATTACCTTGGTGAATGAGCCGTACGAGCCCTTGTTCTGGAAGTGGTGGAAATCGTGGCGCTCCGCTCCGCCCTGCGTTGAAGGAAAAGTGTGTGTGTGTGTGTGTGTGTGTGTGTGTGTGTGTGTGTGTGTGTGTGTGTGTGTGTGTGTGTGTGTGTGTGTGTGTGTGTGTGTGGCGAGAAACGGGGATGCGGAGGCCAACGCACACAGATAGACAGAGACAGACAGACACAGGCACAGACACAGACACATACATACACACACACACACACACATGAACACACATGAACACACGCAATGTACCTGAATGGTGAGGAACAGGTTCCAGGGTGACCAGTCAAAGGCGTAGCCGGAGTGCGCGTCCACCGTCTCCCACAGGCGGAGAAAACTCCTAAAATGGTTGAAATGGTTGTGGTGGCGCAGGTGAAGGTGAGAAGTGGGCACACGGTGGTTCGTCAGGCTGTTCGGTGAGCACAGTCACACAGGCATGTAGGGACAAACGCACAGACACATGTAGAGTGCACACACACACACACACACACACACACACACACACACACACACACACACACACACACACACACACACACACACGCAGATACACACATAGACACACAGACACACGCACAGACACAGACACAGACACACACACAGACACACAGACACACAGACACACAGACACACACACACACCAGAGCACCATGACGGAGAGAGGGCAGCCAGAGATGAGGCAGCCGCTGTATGTTGGGATGAAGTTGGCAACCACTTCCTCAATGGGATGCGCGTACAGCGCAGCAATGCCCACGCAGGCATGGAACTGGTGGTGTTGCTGTGCACAGTTTGGTGGAACGGGTAAACGTGGATACAGATGCGTGAGAGGGTGAGATTGCGACATTGCCAATCGCCAGTCCAACCCAACTACACGCGACCTGCCTCGACGCAGGACTTCCAACGATATCACACACACACACACACACCTACCTTGTGGATGTGCTTGTAGATGCTTGGATGGTGGAGGATGCGATGACCCCAGTAGAACAGGGTGTCCTCGACGACAAGCGAGACAGCGAGGTAGCCAAGCGTTTTCCCTTTGTATGGAGGAGCAGATGATGTCACGGCAAAAAGGAGGCAAGGCGAACGTGGGGTGAGCTCAGTGTGACCACGGGACAGCAAGCGCTGCAAACCAAACGTTGCTCGATGTTGCATTGGGGAACTCACAGAAGCCGGGGAGGGGCGCCGTCATATCCATGCCGCGCCACTTGTAGAGATCGTAGAGGAAGTACATGCCGATTGGTGAGGAGAGGATGACGGCGTTGACGTGAATCAGCGCCTTGCGGATCGTCTGCGGGGACTCGGGCTTGATGCCCAGGGGGCGCCTGCAAGGCGTTGCAAAAATATCCATGTGGGCACAGCAAGTAGATGAGTCACGTTGATGACCACAGCACAAAGGCGAAGCGCAGTTTGGGGGTGGGAAGAGAGGGGTGGGTGGGGACAAGGGAACCGGCACAGATCAATCAAGCACGTACACGTGCATTCATGCAAGATACTGTATGCACAGACAGGCAGACATACTCACAAAGTGTACATGCGCACTGACTCACAAAGTGTACATACACGTAAACACAAAGTGTTCATGCACGCAAACACGCACACACACACAGACAATACACACACACACACTGACAATACACACACACTGACAATACACACACACACACACAGACACACGAAGCATACGTACGGGATGCGCTTGTTTGGGAAGAGGTCAAAGTAGTAGAAGACAGCAAACACGAGGTTGACGAGGTAGAACGTGCCTGCGGAACCCAGCAAGAACAACACAGTAAACAGCAGGCGTTCATCGCCGCCACACCAGTCCAGCACCGTGGACACTGTCGTGTTCCACACTTGCTCCATCGTGCCAATAGGCAGGAAGACGAAGAAGGAGGAGGAGGGGGATGGAGGGATGGGAGCGCAACAAAAGCGCACACAACATGAGAGAAGTCCTTCCACAACACAACACGCAAGAATTGAACAAAGTCAAATTTGCCCTGCTATCCAACAGTGGCAGGTCAAATTTGACGTTGGTTGGAGCAGAAGGAAGGACACCAGCAGCAGCAGCAACGGGCAGCAAGGCGTTTGGAGGCGAGTGTAAGTCATCATTGCACATCACCCAGCCACGCACGTCACCAAGCCACTGCAAGGCCTCCCCACCCCCCAACACACATCTTCATGTTTGCTTCCAAGATCCACAAGTGCTTGGAGGAGGAGGAGAAGATCACCATCGAAGATGTTGCTGTCGCCAGCCACGGGTGAGACGTTGCGTTGCACACGCGTGCGTGTGTGTCGGGTGGGGGTGGGGGATGATGTTGAAAGGAACAACAGAACAAGAAGAAGAAGAGGAACTGTTGAACCGTTCAGTGGTGGCTCAAACTGTTGCACACGCACATGTATACACACAATGACATGTACATGCACACACACACACACACACACACACACACACACACACACACACACACACACACACACACACACACACACACACGCGCGCACACTCACACACGCACACTCACACACGTGCACAATCACTCACTCTCACTCACTCACTCACACGCCCCCTCACACTTCCCCTCACACACACTCACACACACACACACTCACACACGCACACTCACACACACACTCGCATGCACTCCACACAAAAACACTCACACATTCATATACACATACAGGTTCAGCAGCTATTGGGTGTGGTTCACCACGGCAGACGGCAAGTTGCACAAGACAACGGTGCACCAGAAGCAATCCACATCGACGTTCTTTGCAGCAGACAAAGAAGACGAGCAGTGGTTCCAACTCACCACAAACACCCGCCCAAGCAGCATGTGCTTGAGCTCCGATCGACAGTTCCTGCTGGTCGGACACATGGACGGGCAGCTCATCTCCGTGGACGCGGATCTGCGCAGCTCAACCTTGATCGGCCGGGTCAAGTCCGGTGCTCCAATCTGCACCATCGTCTACGACGAAGCACACTGCTGCTTCTGGACATGCTCATCAGACCTCGGCCTCACGGCGTGGGATGCCAACACCCTGCTGCCCATCTGCTCCGTTGTCCTGCAGGCACCAGAGGAGTGCGCGCGCGACAACCCATACGCGGCGTGCGTCCGCTTTACGAACCGACTCATCGTCATCAGCACGGGCGAAACACTGCTCAACGCCATGCTGCCACAGGAGTGCATGGCCCACCTCAAGTCGCCGCGACCGCAGCGAACCAACCGCCCGTCCGACCTCATCTGCGTCCTCGATGACTGGTTTCCCCCCGAAACCGCGTTCGACACCCCAATGGACCAGCCACGATTGGCTGCGCCGACAGAGACGCACGGGCGGGCGCAGGGCATGGTGGTGGGGTCACTATCATCACCACCAGTGTCAGCATCGTCATCATCAGCAGCGCGATCACAGCAACAGCAGCAGCAACAACAGCAACAACAGCAACCATGGTCGTCGTCGCCGTCGTCTTCATCATCGTCGTCTCACACCACGAGCGATGCTGCTTCCACCAACACCACCGGCAGTGTGAGCAGCGCCAGCAGCACTGCAGGTGGTGACCACACAGCCCCTCCGGCACACGCAACACGCCAACACCAAGGCCAACAACAACAACAACGACAAGAACAGCGACAAGAACAACACCACCATCAACACCATCAACACAAGCAGAAGCAGCAGCACCACAAGCCACCGAGAATACAGCACAAGCACCCGCAGCACATGGAGGTGGCGATTGGCGCAAACATGTGCGAAGAGCAGCCGCTGCCTGTGGTCGAGGCGCAGCTGCATGTTCTCCTCTCGGACGCCGATCTCTCTGTCCACTCGTTCACGTTTGGGTTGCAGCAGGAGGTGTGGTGCGGCAGCCACGTGAGCTCTCGCCTCTTTGTCTATGACATTGCATTGCGCAAGATGGCGCTGTCCTGGCTGCTGCAGTGCACGGGCATTACCGCCGTTGCCAACCACGCCGACAACGTGTGGGTGGGCACGAAAGAGGGCATGACATATGCGTGGGACGCACGCACGCACGCGCCGCTCATGCAAATCTCCTTTCACACAGACATGGTCCGCTGCTTCGCAGGCGCAGGTGCGTTGTGTTTCGTGTGTGCGTTGTGCTTCGTGTTGTGTGTGTTTGTGTGTGTGTGTACATTTGTGTGTGTATGTGTGCATTTGTGTGTGTGTGTGTGTGTTGTGCTTCGTGTTGTGTGTGTGTGTACGTTTGTGTGTTTGTGTACATGATGGAGGCTACTTTGTCCTTCGATTGACCACAGCTCAATCCCTTTCCTTGGCCACCGGTGTGTCCCTGTGCGTGTGTGCAGGTGCGGTGCTTGTGAGCGGCAGCGGATCTGGAGACGGTTCCATTGTCGTCTGCGACGCCGCCGAACTCTTGAAGCGCAAATGCTTTTCCGTCACGGGATCGTCCGCCCTCGGTACGTGGTTGCAATGGTGGTGGGGAGCGGTGGAGTAGTGATGGGGAGTGGTGGGGATGGTGTGGAGCGAAGGAGTGACAGTGCTGCGATCGCTACCGAATGATTACGTGGACAGATACGACTGCCGCCATGCAAGTGTCTCTGTGTCTTGTTCGCGAGCGACTCATCGTGTTGTCGTCATCACCACCACCACCACCACCATCACCACCACCATCACATCACCATCACATCACGGGCAGCTGACGGCGACCCTGGTGTCCCGCAGTATTCTGTGGACCGTTATGGGTTCTACCGCATGCACGTGCGAACACACGTTGGCCCCGCCTCTGCTGCCGATGGCAACTGTGGCCACCTTAGACCAACACAGCGCGCGCTCCCAGAATCCTTTGTCGACAAGGTGCGCCCGTGTCATTTTGTTTTGTGTGTGTGTGCGTGCGTGTGTGTGTGTGTGTACGTGTGTGTGTGCCGTGTAGGTGTGTGTTTGTGTGTACGCGCTCAGTAGATTGCGTTGCCTTGCGTGTTTGTCTTTGCTCATGCTTTCCCTTGCATATTTCACATGTGGTGTTGTGTCTTGTTGGCAGCACTCTGTATTGCTGGAAGCGTCAGCGCTGTCACTGAAGGACTTTGAACACTCAACGGCGTACGTTTCAACATCACACCATCGCATGCTTGGTCGTTCGTACCTTTCCCTCTTTTCCACGCAAACAACTGCGTGTGTTCGTGTGTGTGTGTGTTTGTGTGTGTATGTGTGCGCGTACACGTGTGTGTGTGTGTTCGTGTGTGTGTGTGCGTGTGTGTGCGTACACGTGTGTGTCTGTGTGCACATGTTCACTTTTATGTGTGTGAAATGGCATCAGTCATGCATTCCTGCAATCTTGCAAGCATTTCGTCTGACTCGTCTGTTTCAAATCATTCACTCTCCACCCATTTGTTCTGTTCAATGCATTCGTATGCGCACGCATGCAACAGTTGGGATGAGCTGAGCGCATATGTGCGCAACATCAATTTGCACGAGAGCGTGGCGCCTTCAGAGGTGGACCGTATCCGACAGCACATCATGGAGAAGGTACAGCTCGTTGTGTGTGTTTGTGTGTGTGTGTTTTTTTTGTGTGTGTTTGTGTGCGTGTGCGTGTGTGTGTGTGCGTGTGTGTGTGTGTGTGCCTGCCTTCAAGCGCGGGGTTGTGAATGCACTCTTCCTGTGTTCGCTTGAAGTTCAAACCACATCTGATTCCACACGCCCGCCCCTGTGCAATACTCTCACGCTCGCCCGTGTACACGTCCACACCACCGCCCGTGTGCAGAAATGGCTGTTCCGCGTTGGCATTCCCGAGGAGCACCGCGTATCCATGTGGCGCTGCATCGTTCGCCTCCGCACACACGCAATCAGAAGGGTGCGCTTTGCACATGTTGTCGCGTGGTGCTATAACTTTGTCTGTCAGTGTGTTTGTGTGTTTGTGCGTGCGTGTGTGCGTGCGTGCGTGTGTGTGTACGTGCGCGTGTGCGTGTGCGTGTGCGTGTGTGTGTGTGTGTGCGTGTGTGTGTGCGTGTGTGTTATTGCGTTGTGTTGCTGCTGGCAAACGCTTGGCCATTTTCTCCTTGCTACACGTGCGCATTCACACAATCATCACTCCTCTTCCCGTCCCCTCGAATCCCCTCTAATCCCCAACTCCCCATTATGCGTTGTTTTGGCGGGGCAGTTCAAAAAGCCCGGCTACTACCAACGCATGCTCGAGTACAAGGGAACAACGCGCACGCCGTTCCCGCAGGCGGAACAGATTGACGTGGATCTGCAGCGCACCTTCCCAAACAACATCCACTTCCAGGTGTGGCGTCTGTGTCGTGGGAGCAATCATTCGTTTGAGTGGTTGTTTGTGTGTGCGTGAAGGGATTGAAGCTGCTAATTCCGAGAAGACTGCTAATTCTCTGGCGGTTGTTCACTGCCACACACACACACACACACACACACACACACACACACACACACATTCACACACACGTACACACACACACACATTCACATTCACACGCACAGACGAAGGATCAGCCGCTCCTGCTTGCGCTTGATCGCATTTTGCGCGCGTTTGGATGGCACAATCCCCGCGTCGGATACTGCCAGGTGTGCAGCGAGATGCTGTTGTGTGGAGACAAGAGAGGGTGTGTGTGTGTGTGTGTGTGTGTGTGTGCGTGTGTGTGTGCGCGAGCAGCACCAGTAACCTCTGTGCTTAACGCTTGTTCACACCCCACACCACCAACATGGCAGGGCCTGGGCCAGCTTGCTGCGTTTGCGCTGCTGATACTTGAGGAGGAGGATGCGTTCTGGGCGCTGACGGCGATTGTGGAGGACATTATGACCGCAAACTACTACTGCGCCCCACTGCTCCAGGCACACATCGACATGGACGTTCTTGGAGGTATGCATCTGCGTTTACGTGTGTTTATCTTGTGTGCATCGTATGTGCGTGTGCGTGTCGAATGTGAGTGTGTTGTTCTGCGTTTCTGAGGGTTTGTGTTGTTCATTCATTCATTCACCCACGCACCCATCCATCCTTCCTCCCCTGCGTTCATGCGTTGTATCGACTGATGCCGCCACCTTGCGCGTGCTTACGCACCGTTCCCCTCAATCACCCACGCCGTCGTCAGACTTGATCAAGCGGTATATGCCGGAGTTGCACGACCACTTTACGGCGGCTGGCGTGCTCCTCCACTTCTTCCTTAAATGGTATTCGCACGCCTGCGCGCGTTTTCGTTTGGTGCTGATGGATGGGAGGAAGTGCTTTGCATCACGCGTCGCACCACTAGCCTTTCTCTTTCCGCGCGTGTGCCCCTACCTTCAACAATCTCCCTCAACAGCCTCACACGTGCGCATATCATGTTGCTTCAGGTTCATGACTGCGTTTGTGAACGTGGTGCCCGCGTTTGTCACGTTCATCATCTGGGATGCGTTTCTTCTCGAAGGCCGAGAGGTGCGCAACGTGGTGTGAAGACGTGTGTGTTCGTGTGTTCGCGCGTGCGTGTGCGTGTGTGTGTGCGTGTGCGTGTGTGTGTGTGTTCATGTGTGTGTGTGTGTGTGTGTTCGTGTGTGTGTGTGTTCGTGTGTGCGTTCGTGTGGATGTCGTGGTTGTTTCATGTCAACATGCACACGAAGCTGAGCTGATTTGCTGACACGTGTGCGACAATCCGCACTGATGCCTGGTTTGTGCCGTCGTAGGTGATTTTCCGGTTTGCCCTGGCCATCCTCAAGTACCATGAAGAGGCGTTACTCAAGGTGACACAGCCCCCCCCCCCCGGCTGCACACGAACACACACACACACACGCACGTACACACACACACACACACACACACATTCACACGCACATTCACACAAACACATCAACGCTCGCATGTGTGTTCCCTTTATGTTTACACGCAAGACCTCACCATGTGCCTCACCACCATTTCTGCTGCATGTGTGCAGCTTGACAACGAGGACGCGTGCTATTCGTATTTAAAGACAGA
Source organism: Salpingoeca rosetta (assembly GCF_000188695.1). Classification (NCBI taxonomy): domain Eukaryota; class Choanoflagellata; order Craspedida; family Salpingoecidae; genus Salpingoeca; species Salpingoeca rosetta. Next base: position 384,441 of record NW_004754918.1, on the reverse strand, counting down.
GGTGCCCACGACGAGCGACGTGGACCGCCTCATGGAGGTGAGAGGAGGATTGTGCTTACTGTCCGCTGGCACGGGGCATTGTGCTTGTTGGTTTTGTGCTGGGTGCATGCTTTGTGCTTGGGACGCACAGGTACTCACACGCGTCACACACACACACACACACACACACACACACACACACACACACACACACACACACACGCACGCACGTGCAGCTGGCGTACAGCTGGGAGGGGTTGGGTGAAGTGGTGGAGGACAGGACAAAACAACACGAAGAGGAGGTCACGCAGAGGCTCGGCTGAAGTTGCAAGGCTCTTGGTCACTTGGATCGCCACACATACACACACACTCACACACATATTATGCTATGTGATGCGGCATTGCCTGTCTATTACGTTGCGTGTCAGCACACTGTGTTCTTAGTCAGTGTTGATGAAAGTGAGAGCAAGACTCGCTTGTGGAGACAACAGTGACATGACATGATGTGTGTGACACGTTGAGACAGCAGTGTGCGTTCCATTGCACACACGTGCTGTGGCTACCTGCCATCACAATTACGACACCATAAATTGTATTCACCATCTGCACCCAATTGCGCTTTCCGGTGAGAGCAAATCTGGGCAGAAATCGGGCTTTCTTTGGAAAGTTATTAAAGAATTACGAAAGATGCGTTCGCAAATATTACTGCTCCCTCCTGCGATCGCAACTCTGCACAAATCTGCGGAAATCCTGGAATACTTCTTGTGGTGTATGTTGTCCACCCTCCGACTGTGCCTTATGCTGTTGGAAAGCCTAGATTGACGTGCTGACTCAGCAACATCACTGACCCAAGAGCGCCGAAATGTCCCGCTTGTCCCGGTACTGGTGGCTGTTCGCTGCCATGCTGGAGGACGAGGAGGAGGAGGTGTGTGAGGTTGCCCAGGCAGTTGTCCAAGTTACACGAGTTGGTGTGGCGCGTCGAGTGCTAACATACCCGAGTCGAGAGTTTCGGGACAGAATCATCTTTCGAGATGGGTTTGAGAAGGACTTTCGAATGTCTCGAACCCGATTTGAAGAGCTTATGCAAAGGATTGGACCGCATCTCCCGACACGGCGCAGGGCACAGATCTGCGACCGAACATTTGTCGCGGCCGTCATTCACTTCCTGGCGCATGGCAAGACGACCATCAACATCGAGCGTGAATGTGGCATTTCATCAACGCACTTTAACGACATGCTTCCTGAGGTAAACCTGCGTTTCGTGTGCGGAGATGCTTTGGGAGGGTGATTAGTTGGGGTCACAGCTCACGTGTCGCTGTGCGTTCATTTGCTAGTTCCTGTTCGCGATTGTGAAAGGCCTTGCTGGTGTCATCCGCATACCAGAGGGTCCCGAACTTGAGGAGGAGCTAGATGCCTGGGCCAGCGAGGATCCATGGCTGAAAGGTTGCATGTGCGCAGGTGACGGAACCCATGTCTACTTCATTCTGAGAGGTACGGCTTTTCCGTGTGTGCGTGTGTGCTTTTTGCTTGCATGTCGGTGTGTGTGTGTGTGTGTGTGTGTGTGTGTGTGTGTGTGAGTGCGTGGTGCTTGCACACAAGTGTGTGTGTGTGTGAGTGCGTGGTGCTTGCACACAAGTGTGTGTGAGTGCGTGGTGCTTGCACACAAGTGTGTGTGTGAGTGCGTGGTGCTTGCACACAAGTGTGTGTGTGTGTGTGAGTGCGTGGTGCTTGCACACAAGTGTGTGTGTGTGAGTGCGTGGTGCTTGCACACAAGTGTGTGTGAGTGCGTGGTGCTTGCACACAAGTGTGTGTGAGTGCGTGGTGCTTGCACACAAGTGTGTGTGTGTGTGAGTGCGTGGTGCTTGCACACAAGTGTGTGTGAGTGCGTGGTGCTTGCACACAAGTGTGTGTGTGAGTGCGTGGTGCTTGCACACAAGGGTGTGTGTGTGTGAGTGCGTGGTGCTTGCTGTTGACATCACTGTTCCAGTGTCAATGCTTGCTGAGTCCCCCCCGGTGTGCTGTAAACGTTTCTG
>NW_004754918.1:369695-370813 GCF_000188695.1 Salpingoeca rosetta | reverse complement strand
CCCAAGACCCAAGGACCCCAAGACACCAAGACCCAAGAGACCCAAGACACCGCCGACCAAGATGAGACCCCCAAGACCCAAGGACCCCAGGACACCACCGACCAAGATGAGACCCCCAAGACCCAAGGACACCAAGACACCAAGACCCAAGAGACCCAAGACACCGACCTCAGCGACCAACCACCCTCCACGGACAACGCGACCATCAACCTCGTGAGCGCCAGGCGGATAGCCAAGGACCTGCGAGGGTCAGGAGTCGACGCAGCCTTCGTCCTTGTGCTCTCCATGGACACCACACCGTCACCCAGTGAGGACCCACGCACCAACGCCTTATTAGAGGAGTTCGCCGACGTGTTCCCCGAAGAGCTTCCAGGACTGCCGCCCCGCCGCGATATCGACCATGCCATCGACCTCAAGCCCGGAGCCACGCCCCCCTCCAAGGCACCCTACCGCCTGTCAACGGACGAATTGAAGGAACTACGCACCCAACTCGACGAACTCCTCGCCAAAGGCCTCATTGAGGCCAGCACAAGTCCTTACGGCGCCCCCATCCTCTTCGTCAAGAAGAAGGATGGGACCCGAAGGATGTGCATCGACTACCGACAGCTGAATGCCCAGACAGTCAAGGACTCGTACCCTCTTCCCCTCATCGATGACATCATCGACAGTCTCTGCGACGCCCGCATCTTCTCAACTCTCGACATGCGCGCCGGTTATCATCAGGTGCGCATCCGCGCCGGGGACGAGGACAAGACGACCTTTCGCACTCGCTACGGCACCTTCCGATTCCTTGTGCTGCCCTTTGGCTTGACCAACGCACCCCCGACCTTCCAACGCCTCGTCAACAACGTCTTCAAGCAGGAAATGGACAAGTTCATGGCACCCTACATCGACGACCTCGTCATCTACTCCAAGAATGAGAAAGACCATGAGCAGCACCTCCGTCAGGTATTGCAGAAGCTCCGCGACCATCGACTGTACTGCAAGGGGAGCAAGTGTCACCTGTTCCAGACGGAGGTGGAGTTCCTAGGCTTCATCGTGGGAAAGGGCCACCTCAAGATGGACCCTGCCAAGAGGGACGCCGCCGAGAAATGGTCGACACGCCAGAGAAAAACCAA
>NW_004754918.1:338915-369274 GCF_000188695.1 Salpingoeca rosetta | reverse complement strand
GGCACGCGTGCCGCTTCTGGCTGAGTTCCACGACACTCCGACAGCGGGCCACCAAGGAATTCACCGCACCCACGAGGCGCTAGCGCGCCACTTCTACTGGCCCCGGATGCGGCGGGACGTGGAGCGCTATGTGCGGAGCTGCAAATCCTGCCAGCGCCACAAGCCGAGACAGGGCGCTGCCCCTGGTCCCCTGCAGCCCCTACCCGTTCCCCGAGAACCCTGGACCGATATCAGCCTCGACCTCGTCACCGGACTACCCAGGACCAGGACAGGACAGGACGCCATCGTGGTCTTCGTCGACAGGCTGACTAAACGGTGTCACCTGGCGGCGACTACTAGCAAGTGCACGGGCCGAGACGTGGCCAAGCTGTTCATCTCCCACGTGTTCCGACACCATGGACTTCCTGCCAGAGTTGTGTCTGATCGAGATCCCCGTTTCACCGGCGCCTTCTGGAAGGAGACCTTCCGCTTGCTGGGGTCCCGACTTCAATTCTCCACATCGCAGCACCCGCAGACCGACGGCCAAACAGAAAGGACGAACCGCACCATGGAGCAGACCCTCCGCCACTACGTCAACTACCGCATGGACAACTGGGACTCACTCCTCCCCGTGGTAGAGTTCGCCCTTAACAACAGCAAGAGCGACTCCACGGGCCAGTCTCCGTTCTTCCTAGAGACGGGCCGACACCCGATTATCCCAGCTACACTCGTCACTCGCCAGGCCATACGCCGCACGGACACACCTGCAGCCGAGGACTTCGTGGTGCGCCTCAAGAGCATCATCACCGCCGCAAGAGACGCCCTCGCCCAGGCACAGGACAAGCAGAAGAGGTACGCCGACCAGCGCCGCAGCGACGACATCAAATATAGTCCCGGCGATCAGGCATGGGTCACCGCTGACCTCTTCGTCGACCAGGCCAACCAGCGACGACCCAAGGACAAGCTGAAGCCCCGCTGGCAAGGCCCCTTCACCGTCATCGGCATGCCTTCGCGCACTACCGTGCGACTCCGGTTCCCCAGCCACGTGCGGGCGCACCCGGTCGTCAACGTCACCAAGACCAAGCCGTGTGTCAACAACCCGTCAGACTTCAACGCACGCCCCAATGACGAACCACCACCCCTGCCGGACGGCGAATCAGACGAATACGAGGTGGAACGCATCCTCGACGAGCGAGTCCGACGCGGCAAGAGGCAGTACCTGATCAAGTGGGCCGGCTACGACATCAACGACAGCACCTGGATCAACGAAGACCAGCTCACCCGCGACGTGCGTACACTGATCATGGAGTGGCATCAGGCTTCGCGCAACGCAGCGGCTTGAGGGCAAGCCGTTTTTAGAGAGGGGGAAGGTGTAACGTCGCTCGCCTGTCTCTCTCTGTCTCTCCCCTCTGCCTCTCCGACTCCCTTACCCACTGCACCTTGTCCCGCTGTGTTCCCCTGTTTCCCCCCTTCTCGCCCTTCGAGGCACCGTATTGCTCTGGATGTTCTTTGTTCTCCTAATGTTCTGATGTCATGTTTAGTCTGATTGACGTCATGTTTAACTCGTGAGTGTCGTATAGTAGCGTTTGCCTGTGTCGCGTCACGCCGTGCCCAGTGCCTCGGAACCGCTTGCCTCTCGGCGGCGATCCCGAGCCCTTGGCACGGTACCGTCATCAACTAAGATGACGGCACGACACATGCCTGCATGCTGTGTTACGTCTGTTGCCCTTGTCTCTTGTTTTCCCCCTTGCTTAACCACAAGCACCCCTCTTGTTGCCTGCTAGCACGTGTGTGTTGCCCTGCACCCTGTTGTCGCTTATCTCACGTGATTGTCTGTGCCTTGTTCAGTTCTTTTGTTCCCTGGTTTACTTCGCATCAGTACACAGAACAAGCCACCGACACACCTCGACCACAGTCCCGTCACAAGGTGCGTCTTTCAACACATTGACACTCAGTAACACGCATGAACATGGTGAGGCTGACACGCAATCTTGTTTGGCAAGCACCCACACTGATACAATCTGCATCGTCTTTCAGGCCCTTGTAGTGGGCGCTGAGGGAAGGTGCAACGACAATCTCGTGTTGTCAAGGTCCAGGCTGAGCGACCTTCTTCCGGAGGGATGCTTCGGGTTATTTGATGCTTGCATGGGACCTCAACTGCGCAGATGGCTGACCCCGTACCCCGGAAAGTACCACCCATCACAGTTTGCAACTAACCCTGCAACAGCAACAGAGCTCTTTAACAAGAGGCACTGCAGGTTGCGTTCCAAGGTTGAGCGCGCCATCGGGATTCTCAAGCAACGGTTTCAGATCCTCGGCCCAAAGACAAGCAGGTATGCACAAGCGTCGCGCAATCAAACGCATTCACAACACTTGCACACGACACTCGTACACAAGCACACGCACGCACGACACCCATGTACACGAACGACACTCGTGCACATTCTCATTCGCTGCTACCAACAGGATGTCTATTGAACGAATGGAGCTGCTTATTCTTGCGTGCGGGCACCTCTACAATTTCATAGGCGTCACACCCGCAGACATTGACGAGGCGCCGGACCTCCAGCCACCCGATCAAGTCGATGCAGGCGAGGAGCATCAAGTGTCGAACGCGGCAAAGGCATGGCGCAACAGCCTCCGCGCTGCATGCTGGGCGCAGCGTTCGAAGTACTTGCCTCAGTGATTGCGTTGTGTGCTTGTGATTGTATGCTTTAAGCAATGACGTGCGAAGTTCTCGTTGTTGTGTACTCTCGCGTAATGACCAGAACAAACAGCGAGCAGCAATACAAGCGCCATGCACGACAGCAATTGAGAAGCGCGAAGGAGATTGGAGAACAGAGGGGTATCACCAAAGCAGGGTGCCCGATGACGAGCAGAAACACGCAGTGACGCTGATTGGTTTCAGCTGCGCTCTCGAGCTAAAGTGGGTTTAAGCAACTCCACCAGGGCCTCGAGTCCCTCCTTCATGGCGGAACGCACTCCCTCCGCAACGCCTTTCTTCACCTCTTCAACCAGTACCTTGTGACTCTCTTCAGCCTTTGCATCCGCCTCTCTCTTCCACCGTTCAATTCGCTCCTCTCGGTCCTTGGCACGCTTGGTCATCTCTCGAACGTCGTCGGCAAGAGCGTCAACAACTTGTGCACGCTTGTATGAGCCAACGCGCCGGCCGCGTCTTGTGGGAGTCCGAGGGCGGGATGCAGACACTTCGAGACGAACAATTGGCTCGACCCGTGAGGCTGTAGGTGTAAACAGCAGAACATCACACAATGATTATGAGTGCAAGTGCAGTTCAGGCGCAACCACGCATGCACTCAAATACTTACACGAACACGCACGCACGCACGCACGCACACACACACACACACACACACACACACACACACAAAGAGACAGAGAGTGAGAGCGCGAGAGACAGAGAGAGAGTGAGAGAGACAATAGATCGAACCTGTTGGCACCTTCCCATCGAGCAGCCTCGTCAGAGGCTCCATCAGCGCCATCCGCCGCAGCTTGTCTGCCAACCGCGCTTTTTTCTGGAATTCATCAGCGTTGAGGTGACCTGCCAAGCGCACAGCCTCGACGTAGGTGCGTGTTTGAGGCGGTGTAATGCCAGAGCGGTTGTAGAGCTTGTCATGGACATCCTTTGCTGCCTTCCACTCCTTGGTGAGCGCGTCAAACTTTGACTTCGCCTTTCTCCCTGCAATCGAGCATGTATCATACCATAGAAGTGCATGAGTCCACATTAGACCAGACACCACAAGACAACCCAAGCCATCAACACACAGAGATGCGTGCAACATTGAGCTCAGAGGCACACACGCTCAAGTCGCCACACACCACTTGCGTCGCCGATCATGATTTGCTCCACGTTTGCCCATTCCGCCTTCGTCAGCGACACTCCGTCACAGCCACTCTCTGACACTGCGTTCGCGACAGTGTTCACAAGCTTCAGACACGCAGCTGCGTCCCATGTGAAGTAGGAAGATGGCTTCTCGTCAAGCTTCGATGGCGACTGCGTCTCAGACCGCTCACGTGTGTGCGGGGAACGAGGTTCCGTCATCTCAAGCTGCGACTCAAGGAGGTTCGGTGAGTTGTAGTGGCCACCCGAGAGCTGCTGGGGCTGTACGACGTGCTGCATACCTGCAAACATGTCACCAACAAGCGTGTCTGGTACACTCTGAAGCGTGAACTGCGAAGCACTTGATGAGGTACTCTGCGTCTCCGGTACAGGAACGAAGGAAGCTTGTACGGTAGACCCTACCATCGCAGGATCGCTTGAGGTCGTACGCTCAGCGTTCATGGTTGTTGCGAACAAGCACCTTGGCGCGAAAACTGAAGCATGTCTGGCAAGAATTTGTCGTCCTCAGCACAAGCACGTTAAACTCGAATTTTATTGCTTGGCACTGACTTCAGTGGAGTCGCATTGATTCACTATCCGGCAAGCGCAAAGCAAATTTTTCCCTGGATTTGCTCTCACCGGAAAGCGCAAATACGAGCACCACCCGCGCTGACTGACGTGAAGCGCAGTCAACCAAGAACGACGCGATGACGACGCCAGGAGGGGAAGAGCGGGTGTCCGACGCCGACGTGGAACGCGTTGTGTGGCAATACTTCAGACAAAAGAACTACAAAGTATGAGTGTGTGTGTGTGTGTTTGCTGGATCGCGTGTTCCGTCTTTGGTGCACACCAATGCACACACACACATACACATGCGCACATACACATGCACACGTGTGTATGATGATGCTGGGTTGATGCTTTCCCACTCACACCCCAACCCCACGCACTCCACGCCCGCTCGCTTGCAGCATGCGCTGGAAGGGCTGGTCAAGGATGCAGCGTCTTTGCCATTTGCCAGGCTCGATGAAGGAGAAGAGGCACCGGAAACCTTTATCAAGAACGAATTGGCGGCCGTTGTCCAGTGCGTTCGCACACCTTTGCTATGCTCTGTCCTCAGTCGTGTTGTGTTTGTCTTGGTGTTGGTTTCAATACGCACTTCCTCTGCACGATCATCACCCCACCTCACACACACACACACACGCATGCACACACACACACACACGCATGCACACGCACACACACATGCACACGCACACACATGCATGCGGTAGGAATGCCACGCCAGCGGAAATCAGTCAAGCATACGCAAAGTGAGCTCGGGCAAAGTCGCACAGGAGTATGTGTGTGTGTGTGTGTGTGTGTGTGTGTGTGTGTGTGTGTGTGTGTGTGTGTGTGTGAAAGCGTGTGGTCTTCAATGAATCCCCTGTCTGCTTGTGGCCTGCCTTATGTCTCTGCTCCAACTCATTGTTGTTCTCCCTGGCCATTGTCATCAACAGCCTGACAAAGTGGATTGCCAATTCATTGGACTTGTACAAGGTATGGTCGTGTAGCGAATGTGCGCCACATTGCATATGCTCTGCAAGCTGCCAACACCCACATCATGTCTCAAACTCACAGCTCCTCTCTGCTTCTCTTCGTTTGTTCCACTCCCTTTGTCTCACCCATGGTCGTGTTAGAACGAGCTGAACACCGTGACCTACCCCGTATTCGTGCACTGCTACCTGGACCTGCTGTATCGTGGCTACGACGAAGCCGGTGCGTGTATGCGCCGTGTGACAGCATGTGACAGCATGTGGTACCGCATACACCTTCTTGCTGCATGCGGCACGCTTATACACACTGGCTCTCATCACACAACACACACACACACAACGCACGCACACACACACAACGCACACTGGCTCACATCACACACACACACACACATCACACACGCATGCACACACAACACACACTCATACATGCGCATTTACCCGCACCACATGCTCACATGCACGCGACGCTGCTGCTGTTGCTGCTGCTGCCGTTTCGATATGTGACACAGCCAAGCAGTTTATGCTGGACTACCACCACCACCACCGGGACTTGCACGATCTTGAACTGCAACAGATCATGGCCGTCACCTCTCTCGAACACATGAAGACAAACGACACCGTCCGCATGTTCAGGTGCCCGCGGCTGCGCTGTGTCGTGCAAGACGCGGGGGGGGGGGAGGGTGAGGAGCGGTGTGACCACGTGTGCATATTTGCATATGCATGCGCGTGTGAACACGTGTGTGTTCATGTACGTTTTCAAAGTTTATGTACAACAATGCAGTCTCATGCCATGCTTGCGTTACACGTTCCACATGCGTGTCTGCATCTGGCTTCAGGGCAAATAAATACAAGGTGCACCTCTGCAACTACTCCTGGGAGCTGCTGCTGGGGTTTGTGCAGGAGCACAAGTACAACTTCCTCCTGCGCATCATCAACCAACATCTGTCCATCACCTTCCACACGGGAAAACCGTCACAGCGCATTGACGTCGGCACTATTGGGCACGCCGTCGGCTCAGGTCCACTCTATGTCGTGTGGTGTGGTGTGGTGTGGTGTGGTGTGGTGTGTTGAGTTGCACATGTGTTCGTGTGCGCGTCCGGTTTTGTTATCGTTGTTCCGCAGTTCTGAGCGTCTTTGGTTTCTTCACAACATGTCAATTCTCACCCGTTGGTCCTGGCTGTGCACGTGTACGTGTGTGTGTGTGTGCAGTGGACCAGCTCAACAGCATCAAAGTGTACTGGGGAACATACCAAGTCGTCGAGGTACTCGGCACCACATCACTGTTCAGCCAATCACCATGACACACACACACACACACAGACACACACACACAGACACACACACACACACACAGACACACACACACAGACGACACACACACACACACACAGACACACACACACAGACACACACACACACACAGACACACACACACACACACACACACACAAACGGTCACACAAACGGTCACACACACGCACACACACAAACGGTCACACACATGCACACACACATGCGCTCATTTATTCCTTTTCTCGTGCCCACCTCCACCACCACCACCACCACCACCACCGCCACCATCACCACTCGCGCTTGGTTCAGGATCCTGATGAGATGGAGGGAGAGGGGATGGACACAGCGGACGACGCGGGGGAGGGCGAAGGGAAGAGCGAAGCAGGTGGTGAACAGGCAGCAAAGAAGGCAAAAACAGGCGCAGGGGACAAAGGGAAGGATAAGGAGGGGGACAGGGGGAAGTCGAAAGCCGCGGAGGATGAAGACGAAGACGCAGAAGGAGAAGAAGGCGCAAAGGTACGATATTGCGGATGTGCATGTGTGCGTGTGTGTGCGTGCGTATGTTTGCGTTTGTTTGCGTGTGTCCTAGTACCCATTTCGCTCAACGACGCAGTGCTGTACCTTATCCCATCCCCCCCACCACCACCACCACTACTCATGACATCAACTGCTCTCCCCACCCTTACAGCGGCGGCGACAGCGCAAGAAGCAGCAGGACCACCCGGACGCCCCACCCGAGGAAATGCGACTCAAGCATCCACCAATGTACGCGGCAGATGGATGGCGATGATGGTGATAATGGTGGTGGTGGTGGCGGTGGCGGTGGTGAGCGCTCTTGTATGAGGAGAGACAACTTGCACATGCACACACACGTACACACACACGTACACACACACACACACACACACACACACACATATGTACACACACACACACACACGTACACACACACACATATGTACACACACACACACACCTTACCACTAGCCTCACCACCACCACCACCACCACCACCACCATCTCCTCATCTCATCCCTTCACCCCTGCACACTGCAGCCGTGGCCGGATGCTGCAGATGCGACTGGAAGCGATGCGTGACGCCCGCCGTCGCGCCGCCCTCTCTGCAAAGAACCTTCCATCCTGCTGTGCTTACACTTTCTTCAACGCTCTCAAGTCGGTCGCGTGTGTGTGTGTTGTGGTGTGTGTGTTGGTTTGCGTGCGGTGTCTGTTTCGTTGACACGTTCCACACATGTACGCAGGCACACACACACACACACACACACACTCTCTCTCTCTCTCTCTCTCGCCTTCCCCCTCACGAGAAACCTGTCTCCTCCATCCACTTTCCCCCATCTCCCTCCTCTCCCTCCATTGCAGGATCACGTGCATTTCATTCTCTGTTGACAGCAAGCTGATTGCCACGGGCTGCGCTGACAGCTCTGTGCGCGTGTGGACCCTCACCAAGGACAAGCTCATGAAGCTGCTCCCCGGCACAAAACTCGCCGGCTTTGACGTTACAGGTGGTCGACCTTGTGCTGTGTGTGTGTGTGTTTGGGAGTTCACTTGTAATGCTTGTTTGCACTGTCACATGCCACACGTCACGTCCTCACTTACCCTGGTATGTTGCCGTTGCATACCGTGCTCTTCTCACACCTGCAACCACCCTCCACCACCATCAGCGACAAGCAAGCTCGAGGACTATCTGGACCCGTCGACGGCGTCGGCAGCGAAGGTGATGCGTGGGCACTCGGGGCCGGTCACGTGCGTCAACTTCAGCCCAGACAACCTCTTCCTCATCTCATCCTCCACAGACCACACGAGTCAGTCGCCAGCTTGTGTATGTGTGTGTATGTGTGTGTATGTATGCATGTGTGTGTGCATGTGTGTGTGTGTGTTCGTTTGCGCATGTATGTGACTTTGTGCACATTTGTGCATGGTGCGACGATCAGCAGCATTCAAAGGGCGCCTCACGTTCCTCATGTTCATGCAACGCCACGCGTTCACGCCAACCTTGCAACGACAGTCCGCCTGTGGAGTTTGCTGACATACACGAACGTGGTGTGCTACCGCGGCCACAGCTATCCCGTGTGGCACGTCGAGTTCAGCCCGCTCAACCTGTACTTTGCGACGGCGAGCTTTGACCACACGGCACGGCTCTGGTCCACCGACCAGGTCTACACCAAACGGGTCTTCGCAGGCCACCTCTCAGATGTGAACGTGAGTGCACCCACATGTGTACCTGAGGCGAAGTGCTGGGGGTTGTGCATGTGTGTGTATGCATGTATGTACATGCATGTGTGTATGTGCATGTGCGTGTGACTGCTGCGTGTGTACATTGTGTGTGCGTCTACTCCATGTGTGAATGATGCTCGCATTCAAAGGTTGCACTCGTCCCTTTTCCTCGTCCTGGTGTTTTATCCGTTGTCACCACTCGATACAATCACCGCGTTCTATGTGCGTGCGCAGTGTGTCAAGTTCCACCCCAACTGCAACTACCTCGCAACGGCGTCCACAGACAAGTCGTGCCGCCTCTGGGACATTCAGTCCGGGTCGTGTGTCCGCGTCTTCCAGGGCCACCGGTGAGTGTGCTGCTGCTGTTTTTGTGCTGTTTTTGGTGCTGCAGTGTTCGTGAATCCATAAATGCATTGAGTTGGTGAGCGCTACCCAACTGCATCGCCAACGTCCATCACTCGCCTACACTCTCTGCTGTCGCGCAATCTTACGCCATGCGTGTATTGTGCCTGCACGCACGGTTTGCTCTGTCCATGCACGCCAGCGATACCGTTCACGTGCTCGAGTTTACACACGATGGCCGCTTCCTCGCATCGGGAGGTGCGCACATGCGCTCTCTGTGTGTGTATGTATGTGTATATGTGTGTATGTGTGTGTTTGTGTGTGCGTGCGTGCGTGGGTATGTGTGCCTGTGTGTGTGTGTGCGTGTGTGCAAATGCGTGCTCACTTGTTTTCGACAGTGATTTTACATTACTCTCACCAAATCTTGTTTGCACGTGCAGGCGACGATTGGGACATTATGATTTGGGATCTTGCGAGCGGCTGTCGCGTCAAAGTCTTGCACGGCCACAGGTGAATGCGATGTGTGTGTGTTGCATGTCTGGTGTGTGTGTGTTGCATGTCTGGTGTGTGTGTGTGTGTGCACGTGACTGCGTCGACTCGTTCATTCGTCTCTTCTCACCGGGCTCGTGCACCCACTGCACTCACACCCTCTGCCCCCATAACCGCAAAACGTGTCTGTGTGTGTGTGTGTCTGTGTGTGTGTGTGTCTGTGTGTGTGTGTCTGTGTCTGTGTGTGTGTCTGTTCTATGTCAACGACAGCGACGTCGTGTACTCGCTCGCATTCAGTCAGGAAGATGGCGTGCTTGCGAGCGGGGGCGCAGACAATACCGTGCGCGTGTGGGACTGTGAGTTCTTGCAGTCCGCGGCCCAGGCTACGACCACGCTCCACGATGCACCTGACACGCTGCAGCCAGGGTATCGTCACTGCACCGCTCACGCCATGCTTTGCCTCGCTCTTCCATGGTCCCTCATTCCTGAAGACAACATTGGTATGCCTGTCCGTCTCATTCCTTCATCCATTCACACACACGCACACACACACACATCCCATGTGCGTTCTGCAGGGATGCGTCGCCTGAGCTTGCAGCGACGTACTACACCAAGGCGACGCCCGTGTACGCGGTGCACTTTGGATCAACCAACTACCTCCTTGCTGCTGGCGTGTTCGTTCCAAACCCAGACAAGCACTGACATGGCGAATGCATGCTGAGCATTCGAGGAGTGTGCACCCGTCTGCACCGCTCCCTCCACGTTCATGCGATACACTGCATCCAAGTGTTGCTGTTTGCTGGTGTGTGTGTGTGTGTGTGTGTGTGTGTGTGTGTGTGTGTGTGTGCGCGCGCGCGCGCGTTTGGTTCGTCTATTGGGAGTAACGAGAGGCGGTGGTGTGCGTGCGTGTGCACTTTGCGGCCGTGAACGTGTTGGTAAACGAAAAGAAACAGTGACACAACTGGCGAAACGGTGCGTGCAAACGAAGGACAATTGGGAAGATGGTGATGTGAAATGACGAATGTCAAACAGGAAAGGCGTGCAAAAGAACAAAACAAAAGAAGTTGAAAAAAAAAATGGCCGCAACTGGACACAAAGCGACAACAAGAGTGCCAGGAATTGAGGAAGTGAAAATAGGGTAATCTGGTGTTGTATGTGTTGTGTGTTGTATGTGTGTTGTATGTGCGTGTTGTGTGGGTGAAGGGGGCGTGTTGTGGTGTTGTGCGAGTGTTTATGAGTCCGTTGAACCAATAAAGTCAGACTCGATGGCTGTCAAGAGGCCCGAAAGCTCGCGGAACGAAATGCGATCTTGCACCTGCAGTGCATGTCGCATTGGGTGTGCAAGTGGCACGTGAATGTCAGTGCAAATGTGAACCATGACGTGGGGGGAGGGGGTCAACATCAAAGGAATGAACAGAACATGCGCTTCAACCACTGTGCGCGCAAAGTTGCACACAGACACACAGACACACACACACAGACACACAGACACACACACACAGACACACACACACACACACACACACATACACACACACACACACACACACACACACACGAGACAGTGTGACGCACCTCTGTGACCCAGCACCGCTGCATGATCTGGAACATGGCGTCCGTTGTGCCGGGATTCTCCAGGTGGCCGCCTCGGTCGACCTATTTGCATCAGCGACAACGACGATGGACGTGCATACGCCACCATGGTGAGCATATGTGTGTGTGTGTGTGTGAGCATATGTGTGCGTGCATGTGTGCGTGCATGTGTGCGTGCATGTATGTGTGTGTGTGTGCGGATTGGAAGGATGCTTACTGCCCTTGCACGACTTACGAATTGTTTCACTTCCTCGTTGGTGGCGTACCCGGCGTATGGAATCTTACCGCCCGAGAACACCTCATACATCAGCACACCAAATGACCTGCGAAGACGGTGACAGCACAGGCACACGTGAGATTGCAATGTGCACAATGCACAGTACGCATGAGAGGCACTTCAAACTGAGCCGCACAGACAGACAGCGTGTGAGCGTGATGATAGCCGACTAGCACTCCCATTTGTATGCACGTACATGTGCATGTGTGTGAGAGTGTGAGTGTGAGTATACGTGTGTGTCTACATGTACGCACCAGACATCACTCTTGAGGCTGAATGTGCTGTAGAAGAGTGCTTCTGGCGCTGTCCAGCGAATCGGCATCGCCTTGGCTGTTGATGATGATGATGATGATGATGATGATGATGATGATGATGGAATCGACGAAAACGAACGTGGTGGTGAGCGGGTGCGAAGAGGAATAGAAGACGCGCCGAGGTAAGTGACTCGTGCCTCATTGAAATGGGATGTGTGGGCGAGCGGTAATTGCGATGCAAGTGTGTGCGTGTGTGCGTGCGTGTGTCTGTGCGCGTGTGTGTGTGCGTGCGTGTGTGTGTGTAACTGTGCGTACAACTGTGTGCGTGTGCGAGTACGTACTGAATCTGACTTGATAGAGGCCTTCATCTCCAGACACCAAGCGGCTAAGCCCAAAGTCGGAAATCTGGTGGTCATTGCAGAGCGAGCGACCCACTGTGAGTTCCACCATGGCTACAGGGGCGCATAACATGGCATGAAGTCAAGAAAAGGCGCTCGCACACACGCACACACACATAGATGTGCACATCCCACGAGCGCCAACCTTTGCCGTGAGATCGTTTGCGAGGAGCGTGTTGCGGGCAGCAAGGTCGCGGTGGATGCAGTTCTGCTCGCTCAAGTAGATCATGCCCTCGCACACCTGTTGGCACCACCAGAGCTGCTGCCGTGGTTCGTGTGGTCCTTTATCCCGGAGGTAATTGAGCAGAGCGCCATTTTCGCACAGCTCCATCACAATGCGCAGCTGGCACACACACACACACACGTGTGCAGACAAGACGTGAAGATGAGTGCAATGGTTGTGATGGTGTATCATGCTTGGTGTTGTGTGTGCTGTGGTGTCACGTGACTGTTGCATGTGGCCTTGCTTGCAAGCACGTGTGTGTCTGTAACGTACTGGGGTGTCGTTGGTGACGCCAAACATGCGTGCAATGTTCTTGTGCGCGAGATGCGAGAACGTGATTGCCTCTCGCATAAACTCCTTGGTGTCCAGGATCGTGTCGTTCGTGCACGTCTATAAAACACAAGGAAACACGTGGCGTGAGCAGCTGGGAATACGACAAACGAGCGCTCATTCGCACACACACACACACATGCACACATGCACACACGCACACACACACACACACACACCTTGACTGCGTACTGCTCGCTCGTGCGGGTATCTTTCATCAACTTGACAGCGCCAAAATGGCCTGAAGAGCATCATCAGAAGTACCAGCAACAGAATTTGGTGAGCGATGGAGAGATGACAAGTTGCAAGGAGTACATGACAGCAAACACTTCATCGCACACCAAGTGCACCATTTTCACACACCACGTGCACGCGTACGCATGCATGCACACATGGACGCACGCCATACCTGAGCCAAGGTCTCTGATCTGCTGAAGCTCTGAGTTGTACCAGACCTTGACTTCTCCCATCTCCATGCGGAACACAGGAAACTTCGCTTGGGCGCCCGTCTGTAAATGGAAGCACGCGAAGGGACATGAATACATGTACAAGACCGTGAGCACACACACACACACACACACACACACACACACACACACACACACACACACACACACACACACACACACGGCCGCACACACACACATACACGCACAAACACACACACGCACACGCACAAACACACACGCACAAACACACACATACACACAAATACACACACACATACACACACAAGCTCAAACGTATTGAATCACGCGCGCAGCAGGCACACTCGACCACTATGAGCACGTGTGCACGTCTGCGACAACATCGTACCGGTGTGATGGGCGCACGCGTGTGCACGTGGTGTGCGACGAGTGCAGGGGTTGACGGGAATGACAGCTGCTGAATCCAGCAGAGCCCCTCCCCTTCCTCAATCACGTAATGGCGCGCCTGCATGAACTGGTCTGCCACTGTCACAATGTTGCGGTTCTTGTTCCTGTAGTCGTGGTGGTGGTGGTGATGTGTATCGATTGTACATGTTTGTACGCAGGTGGGGGGGGGGGGGAGGTGCATGGATGAGACACCATGGTTTATGTCACAACAAACATGTGCAGAAAACGGCGACTGACGGTGGCAACTCACGTGCTGAAGCGAACGAGGAAGTCGCCTGGCTGCTCCAGCAGCTGCTCCGCGCCCTGCCGCGCAATATCGCCAAAGAACCACGGCTGGTCCTCAAGCGCAACCTGCACCCGTGACATGGTGACGTCGTGCGAGCGTGTGAGTGTGAGTGTGAGCGTGTGAGTGTGGCTGGTATGTTGGGAAATGGCCATTGTTTCATCCACGACGTATTCAACACACACACACACACACACACACATCGGCACTCGCACACACTCACATTCTCTCACTCACACTCTCTCACACACATATGCAGGGGCGCAGGAATGCGTGCGAAACCCACCGCGACATCGATTGGGAATGGGATGGTTGAGCTGAGCGGATCAAAGGGCTCGCGAGGGCGGGACACGAGATAGCGGCGCGTGTACACGCTCCTGTCACATGCGCCACACATCCACAGAATACGCACGCAATCAGCAGGCATCACAGGTGATCAGCCTGAAATGGGATGTTGAAACGGATGGGCATTCACACACACACATACACGCATTTACAAAATACACACATACACACAAACACACACGTGCACCGGATACCACGGGCCATGGGAGCAATCGCTTACGGGGGCGGCGCGGGAGGTGATGGTGCCGGTGGGCGCGGGGTGTTGGGCAGTGGCATGTTGACCGCAGACCTGAACACGCGCAGCACGATTACACACACACACATACACACATGAACGCGTCAGTAATAGAGCAGCAGATTGCAAGATTGGAGAAATATGTGACACACACACACACCCACACCCACACCCACACCCACACCCACACCCACACACACACACACACACACACACACACACACACGCGCGCGCGCGCGCGCGCAAGTAAAGCAACGCACTCAGTAGGGCGTGCAGGCTTGGAGCCGCGCGGTGGCACCGGTGGCGCCGGTCCGTCCTCCGGGCCGTCACTCTCCGTCCGCTCCTGCGGTTTCAGGTAGAAGCTCTGGGCGCTTGGCTTGGGTGCATCCGCTGGTGGCGGGACGGGCGGCAGCGGGCGGTCGGCCAACGGTTTGCCGTGCTGCTCCTCGTCCACTTTGTCGAGAACACTCTCAAACTCTGACTGCAGCTCGTACCCGGCAGTTTCGTCCTGCTCATCATTGCCGCTGTTGCTGCTGCCAGCGGGCGCCTGCTGCGGTGCTGTTTCTCCAACTGGTGCTGCCCCCTCCACGGCATGGTCATGCTGGACATCGTTGGCGGCCTGCCCATCCGTGTACACATCATCAGCAACATCAGCATCGGCATCTCCGCTCTTCCCAGATGTATGCTCCTCGCCCGTTGCGGGTGCAGGCTTGTTCTTGTCACGCAGTTGCTCGGTTGTGGCAGTAGCGGCTGCATCTCCGTGTGAGACATCGCCGCCTTCGACTTCGGTGTCGCCGTACTCGTCCTGCATGTTCATGTGTCCACCATCACCGTCATCATCACCAGCGGCGTCCTCAGTGCCCCCATGTTGCGTGGTCTCCCCAGTTGTTGTGGCAGCGGTGCTGTGCTGCACGTGACTGTTGTCCTCGGCTGCCGTCGCTGTGGTGGTCGATGCCTGTGCAGCTGCAGCCTTATCTTGGCCACTGTGACCATCGCTACCACTGGCGTCACCCACTTCATTCTCCGCTGCTGGCTCTTCCTTGAGCGGTGCGGTGGTGGTGGTCTCGTGATGACTGGAACTGGACGTGCTGCCACGGTGATCGCTCTCTGCTGATGCGACAGACGTCCTCGAACTGCCGCGGCCTGTGACACGCAGGGTTGCGCAGGGGCAGTGTGTGTGTGTGTGTGTGTGTGTGTGTGTGATTATGTATGTGAGTGCATGGGAGCGTTCGTGGAGGGTGGGTGTGACTGCGAAGTCAGCCGTACATATATGTACGCACAGCAACAAACATAAAAAGCAAGTGCACAGTGCAAACTTACTGAACGGCTGCAGGCGGGCAGGCAAAATTCAGGGGAAAGGCGTTGGAATACAAAGGTGGGCGGTGAAGATGGCATGTGAGCGCGAGAAGCAATGTGAGACCACATGGCCACTCAACGTGCAGCGCAGAGGACCAAGCACAGGCGCATCCACACACACACACATACATATACATACACACTGCTCACGTTGAGTTTCTGGAGGAGAGACTGCGATCGCTTCTTCGTCGGGGAATCAGCAGCTGGTAGACATGCACGTGCGAGACGAACAAATGAGGTCACCAATTGGTCGCACAATTCGTGCTTGCAGACAAGGGGACGCGCATGTGTGTGTGTGTGTTTGGGTTTATGTTTGTGCATGCTATTGTACAAACTGCAACAAGCACCCATCTGCAACTTACGCGCTTCGACGCCAATCAGATCCGACCACGCTGCAGGCTCGGCTGTACCTGTGCATGTGTGCATGTATGCATGCATGCATGTGTGTGTGTGTGAATGCATGATTGAGAGGTGTGTTGGGATTAGTTTGGAGATGTTGGGTTCAGAGACAAGCAGTCAACAGCAACGCGGGCAACGAGAAGCAGAAATGAGTCCAAGTCACACGGTCGGTGTACCTTGCTCATCGAGAAACCCTCCAACAAGGTCTGCCACAGTCTTGTGTCGGCCTGTGATGACGATGACGGTGATGCACGCGCGGGCCAAGGCAAGCCAGCAGGCAGGCAGACATGGGTGAGCGGCTACAGGTACACACACACACACACACACATACACGCGCGCGCGCACTGATGAACTCCACGCATGGCTTCACCCGAAGTCACAAGAACATGCAGCAGCAATGCCCGTTTTAGCGTCACATGACCACGCACGTTGCTTTGAGCGGAGGCTGGCCACTTCGACGCGCTTGCAGTGAATGTTCTGCACGTTCGTTAACTGCACACATACAAACACACACACACACAAGAAGAAGAAGGACAACGGGGAAGTGAGCGTGGCAGAAGCGCCGATATGGTGTGATAACGGAGAAATGAAAACCTCACACGGACGCAGAAGTGCGATGGATGACACACGGGGTCTTCATCTTGTCTTCTTCTTCGTGACAGCACACACACACACACACACGCATCAACACTGTGTCTATGCTGCTACCACGGACCAGGCTGCGGCGGAGGTTGAAGGCATCGCGGTCGGTGGCCGGTGGCGCATTGTCCAACCAGACCGCACTGTCCTCCATCTCGTGCAGCTGCAGCAGTCACGCACATGTGGATGATGCAAAGCAGTGAGGCGAGGAGGCACGTGTGTAGGCAATGATGCAGTCACACACACATTCACATTCACATTCACATGTACACACACACATTCACATTCACATGTACACACACACACACACACCTGCGTCTCCTTGGTTGCGAGGTGCTGGCTGCGGTCCTCAGCAAACTTGCGCTCCTCCGTGCAGATTTGCTGTTGCAAACGAACACATACACATGCAGATGCAAGCGGGTGTGGTGGTGAATCACACGACACACTGCGCATCCGTGGTGTGTGTGTAGGGGGGGGGGGGAAGGAGACAAACTGGGTGTGTCTTTCGTGTCAAACGCAGATGAACTTGTGTGTGTGTGTGTGTGCATGTGTGCGCTCGTGTGTGTTGCGAGGTGGCGGGGCTACCTCAAGGCAGTCCTTTGTCGTGTCGGCGAAGAGCAGGCGCTTTGGGTCCGTGATGCCTGGGGACAGCGGAGAAGCCGCATGACAAGTGTAGACAGATGATGTGAGATCAGGGGTCTTGCACGTGAAAGGCGAAGAACAAACAGACAAAAAAAAACCAGCATCGAGAGGCAGACGACACCCACAGCAGTCGACCTCTGAGCACACACCCAACTCATCCAAGCTCACAAACACACACACACACGCACCTGAGTTTGTGGTGATCAAGAGGTCCTCTGTGTCCTTGAGGTTTGTTTCGTCGTCCAGTTTGCACTCTGGGTTGTCATTCGGCGCATCGAACGACGCCATCAGCTGCTGGTACTCGCGCGAGGGGTCGATGGCCGAAATGAACCGCCTGACGCGCGGTCATGTATGTGGGGGGAAGGGAAGAGGCGAAAGGGGGAAGGGGAGTATTGATGAGTTAAAGGCGGCACGTGTGTGAGGTTACACACACACAAGTTTACACACACAAGTTTACACACACAAGTTTACACACACACAAGTTTACACACACACAAGTTTACACACACACACACACACACACACACACACACACACACACACACGCAACCCAATGCGAAGTTGCGCTCACAAGTTCTGTGCGGAGATGCCCTGCATTTCCTTGTCGGCGTAATCAAAGCGCTCGTGCATCTCCCGAAGACAGCGCTTGACGTCGCCGACGAGAAACCGGTTCTGTTCCTCAATTCCTTCCAGCAGCGTCGGCAGCTCCTCCTGCCAAGCAGTCGTGCAGGTAGTGATGCGGCAACAGCAGCAGCAATGCGGTGGCCGGGGGATGAGGGTTTGCCAGCGTTGTATGTGCACAATTGCGAGCGTACGTAGAGTCAGTGCTTAGTGCAGTCGTCATGCACAGTCTCGCATTCACACACTTACTTACACGCCACAAGCAAGCAAAAGCGCACCTGGAAGTAGGTGTCAACGTGCTCCTTGGCATCCATGGCGCTCACATACAGTTTGCAGAACGTCGTCTGGTGCAGTGCACAGGAGAGAGAGAGAGAGAGAGAGAGAGAGAGAGAGAGAGAGAGAGAGAGAGAGAGAGAGAGAGAGAGAGAGAGAGAGAGAGAGAGAGAGAGAGAGAGAGAGAGAGAGAGAGAGAGAGAGAGCGTGTGTGTGAGTGAGTGAGGGTGAATGAGTGAGTGAGAGACAGTGAAAGAGAGAGAGAGAGACACACACACACACACACACACGCAATCCCGTATGTATGAGTGGGTCCGTATGTGGTGAGCGCAGCGGGAGTAAGCAATTACACAGACAGCAGCTCACAGGCGCGTCCATCCACTCACGTGCATGGCGATGGTTGCTTCCTTCAGCTGCTCGCGGAGTTTGTTGTAGTTCTGCGGCGCAACATGTGCACGTGGGTGTGAGATGCAAACCACAGCAGCCAGTGTGTGGGGGAAGCACGGTACGTCCGCCCCTGCACAGCATACGCAAACAGACACACACACACACACACACACACACACCAGCGCAACTGTACTCGTTGGCATGGTGATCCACACACGCGCGCGCGAGCACACGTGCAAACACACACACACACACACACGCATGCGCCCGCGCACGCGACGACTACAACAGTGCTGGCTCCGCATGTGGTGCTGCCTCACCTTCTTTCCCGGCGAAACGCCCTTGAGTTTCTTGTGCTTGTCCGAGAACGCCTTACACTGGGCGCGCAGCTGCGCCTTCAACTCCGTGATGGTGTCCACGTGACGCTGTGGTCGTCACAAACAAAAGCGCGCAGAGAGAGAGGGGGGAGAGAGTGCGTGTGAGTGTGAGTGTGAGTGTGCGTGAGTGTGCGTGAGTGTGTGAGAGAATGTGTGTGCGTGAGAGATGCAGTGAACAAGAACATGACGATGAAGATCAACACGACCACGAAAGCAGACACCCACAGTCCATGAAAGACTTCGCACTTGGCAACAAACAAGTTGGGTGGGCACGTGTACGTACCGAATACTCGCTGTTGATGGGGTTGTTGATGCTGTCAAACACATCGCGAACAGTCTGCTTCGCCGCCTTTACATCTTGTACACTCTGCAGCCAGTGTGGATGACGTGCACGTGCATGTGCATACGTGTGAGTGCGTCAAAACTTTTGCGTGGAAGTTGAATGAACGACCATGCTTGTGTGTGTGCCTGTGTGTGTGTGTGTCTGTGTGTGTCTGTGTGTGTGTGTGTCTGTGTGTGTGTGTGTCTGTGTGTGTCTGTGTGTGTGTCTGTGCATTTGCATACATGTATGACACCATTAGTTTTGGTGCGTTGTATCCATTTGTATTGCACAGCACGACCGAACCTTAATGACCTCCAGCTTGGCGGCCTTTGTCTGCTCAACAACGTGCTGGCTCGCCAAAATGTGCCCCAGTAGCACTTTGCGGAAACCCTGATATGGTGGTATGGTGACACGGCAATTGAGGTTGAGCTGCTATCAGTATCGTATGCGTGCATGGCACAGGAACCTTTGAACACAGTGGATAAACCAATCTATCACAAACACACACGCACACACACACACACACACATCAACAAACCTGGAAGACGGGCCCATTCTGATACTTTAAGGCGTCAAGAAAGCTCTGTGGAGGTGGTAGTGATGGGAGGGGGGCAGAGATGTTTATTGGCATTGGATTCGAGCCCGAACCGTGGGGTCAACGTGAGACCAATGGTGAAAGGTGACATGCAAGGAAAAAGCTTCATGTGCATTGGCAGTGCTGTGTCATGGTGGAGAGGAGAAGTCAAAGCGATCATCAACACGTCTGACAGGGAACATCACATTCCCTGACGTTGCAAAGCTGAGGCTCACACGCCACAGCACGTGTCATCTGTTTTGTCGCACCTTTGTTTCTTCGGCCTGCTCCTTGACCTGCATGGCGTGGGCACGATCCATTTCCACACGCGCGGTGATGTAGCGTTCCAGTTGGAACAACAGCGAAATGTCCTCCTGCATATGCGGTGTGTGTGTGTGTGTCAGCAAGAGAGACATAGAGAAGGGTGGGGAGGAAGAAGCGATCAAACCGTGTTTGTGTGGCATGCACATGTTTGTATCACACACACACACACACACACACACACACACACACACACACACACACACACACACACACACACACCCAAACACGCACGCACGCACACACACGCAGGCGCACACACATGCACGTACACACACACACACACACACACATGCACGTTCACACATATGCACACACACACACACCTCCATTTGGTCACGAATCAGCTCGGTTGCGCCAGGGTAGCTGAGGCAAGACACAAACGTCCGCTCCGACTGCAGCGCGACGGCGTCCATGTCTTCATTGCCGCCCTCGGTCACCGCCGGTGTTGTTGGTGTTGCTGGCGTCGTGTCATCTGCCGTGGAAGCGGTGTTGTCATCAACAGAGCATTCAACATCGGCCGTCTGCTCGTTGCCTGCGTCGCCCGTGCTCACTTGCATGACTACGGCAGATCCCGACTCTTTGGGAGAGAACTGCGTCACCTCTGCCTCTGTCTCGCTCGCGCTCTCATCTGCGTCGTCGGCTTGGGGCTGGGCACCTTGCTTGCAGTCGGCGTCCGCACTGTTGCACGCATCATCACTCTCCTGCGTGCATGTGTCGCCGTTCTCCGTGGCTGCTGCGGCGTCGTTGAAGGCTTCCTTCGGACCGTCATCATACTCCAGCTCCTCCTCCAGGACCCGCGGCTGCTCAGTGCTCGCCTGCTGCGCATTGTCTTCTTCAGGTGCAGGCATCGTGAGCGGCTCACAGTCTTCTTCAGCTTCTTCTTCGGCTTCGGCTTCTTCTTCTTCTTCGGCTTCGGCTTCTTCTTCTTCGGCTTCTTCATCGGCTGGTTGTTTGTCCTCGTGGGCGCGATCTGATTGATCTTCAGAGTCCTGCGCACTTGTGTCATCGCTGGCACTGGCCGTCGCATCGTCGGTGGTGCTGTTCTTCGCAGGCGTGGGTGGGAGAGGTGGCAGTGGTGTGTCTGCTGGCGTCAGCGGGCTGTCCATGGCCTGTCCGTTGTCCTTGTCCGCGTTTGAGGCATGCGTGGTGTTCGTGGTGTCCTGCGCGGGTGGTGGATCACCATCACCACCGCCGCCGCCGCTGCCGCTTCCGGACAAGGTCACTGTGTCATCAACCTTGTCCATCGTGAGTGCAACAAGAGGCCTGTGTTGTTGGTTGGTTGGTTGGCTGACAGCAGTGGCGTGAGCGTGGCTGTAGAGAGGGGAAGGGGGGACGGTGGGGAGAGGAAGTCGATCGAACCTCGAATGACCTGAAACAACACCAGGACACAAGAGACAACACAACAAGCAAGCAAGGGGGTGTGTGCTTCCTCCAACAAAACAACAAAGAGAATCACGAGCAAGGAGGACAACAACTCAGCAAAACGCAAAAAAAAAAAAGGGGGGGGGGAGTGGCGTGTTGTGCGGTTGAGAATTGTGACACACATTTCAAACCGGGTGTGGTGATGTGCTTAGCTGCTTCGATGTGTGTGCGCGTGCTGGTTTGTCAGGCTTTCCCATCTCACCTTGCTTCTTGTGTTGTTTGCTTGCTCCCTCGAGCGCATGCCACATCGCATGTGACCGCAGCTAGGGGTTTAAGTCTGTTTTCGATTGCTTGGCAGTGCCACCACCAGATCAAATCAACCAAATATCACACAATAACTTAAAACAACACACCAGCACACCACAGTGTCATTCGTGCATTCTGCATCAGCGCACCAGTTCATCATCACCACCACCACCACCACCACCACCACCACCATCATCATCACCAGTGTGCTTACGAATCGCCAATCAATGGCCGACACGAGCCCGTGGCATCACCGCAACCACACGCACGCACACACCCGCCCCTTCATGATCGCTACCATCAGCATCGCCACCCTGCACATCTGCTTCCCTTCCCTCCGCACCAACCCTCTTCCCTTCAGCGTCGTCACCACCATCATCGTCGTCGTCGTCGTCGTCGGTGGTTGCGCTTGTGTCCTCCCGTACGATGTCGACCTCCACCCGCACGCCGTCGCCAACAGCAACCCTGTCGTAGTCGCCCCGGTACTGCTGCGCCATGAACATCCTCTCCAGCACAACATCATGCAGCGGCTGGTGTGTGTGTGTGTGTGCGTGTGTGTGTGTGTGTGTGTGTGTGTGCGTGCGTGTGTGTGTGTGTGTGTGTGTGTGTGTGTGTGTGTGTGTGTGTGTGTGTGTGTGTGTGTGTGTGTCGTGTGTGTGTGTGTGTGTGTGTGTGTGTGTGTGTGTGTGTGTGTGTGTGTGTGTGTGTGGATGTGTGTGTGCGTGCGTGCGTGCGTGCGTGTGTGTGTATGTGTCAACGGGTGAGCAGTTGCTTGCATGTTGTGCAAAGTACTACACCCAACAACGACAACTTCACACACACACACACACACACTACACGATGCGCGCTGCAGACACACTGGAGACGTACGGATTTGAAGTGGACGCTGGCGTAGCGTGCAAACCGTTTCGTGATTGTGCCCTGAATCGTGCTTGTCGTCAACTTTGGTCCACAAATCTGACACCGACACAGCAGCAGGTTGCAGTGAGCTCGGTATGGTGACGACGACGATGACAAGGACAACAACAACTTAAACAACAGCAGCAGCAGCAGCAGCAGCAGACCTTTGTGACGTCGACGGCGTAGGCGGATCCCTGGACGAGTCTGAAGCGGACATGGTCGCCTTTCTTCGGCGGCTGCTGTGGATGCGCCAGGCTGTTCAGCGCACACAGCGCAACCCTCAGGTCTGCGGATGGTGATCGATGCAGGAAGAGCAAGGAGGTCGAGGGGCGTCAATATTTGATGGGACAAGCACAACACGCACAGCGCGCCGAAACTGCAGCCTGTTAATACATGCAAGCACACGTGCGACAGCACAAACACCCAAATAAAGCACGGCACAGCGCGGCAGCACAACACGCCAACACAAGCAATGCGCGCACCGCT
The DNA here is from genome assembly GCF_000188695.1 of Salpingoeca rosetta. NCBI lineage: Eukaryota > Choanoflagellata > Craspedida > Salpingoecidae > Salpingoeca > Salpingoeca rosetta. The sequence goes on along the minus strand of NW_004754918.1, from coordinate 345,782 downwards.
CTGATCTACTTCGCCAAACGCCGGCGTTGTGTCAATCATCTCCACGCGTGGAACAGCGGGGCGATTGTCCGGACGAGGCGGCCGATACAGGATCCTGTTGTCCGTGACACATCGGAAATGAGGTGCACGTGGTCATGTCAGACGTACGCGGGTGCAGTACTCATGTGAGAATGAGAATGATAAGCAGGGGAAACACAGCTGTATGGCTGATGTGTCACGAACGCACCGACTACAGGCGACAGAGGAAGAAACAAAAGGACGTTACATGACTGCACCCAACGCCACGATGCATAGCAAACAAACACACACGCACATGAACACACACAAACACACTTGCACACATGATCACACATGCACACACGTACACGTACATAATGCGCGCACATGCACACACACACATGATCACACATGCACACACGTACACCAACCTGCCCATCTGCGCGCGTGTCGGCGCAGAGTCGACGACGCCCTCGAGTGCATCTGGATCCTTGACGAGCATGGCATTGATGACAGCGGGGTCGGCCTGGCACACACGCGCAGCAACCGGCCCACGCGGTGACGGCGTGATCTCAAACTCCACCCACATGTTCACGTCCAGCTCGCAGTGGCCAACGACGTTTCTGTTTGACAAAGAGGATCCAGGAGAGGGCGTCGAGGTGGGGGTGGAGTTGCGTGAGCAAGATCGCACACTCATATAAAACGTAACGCATTCACATCACATGCGCATACACACAAGCATGTGCACAGGTACACACACGCACACATACACATGCAGTCATGTCAACGGTGACGTACGAGAAGGGCATGAAGATGTCGTCCAGTTTGGGGAATGAGGTGATGAATCCAAACCCGGAGCCAGGCATCAGCCGCTTCACCCACCCCTACAGCGACAGTGCAAATGTATGTCAAGGAGGAGGAGGAGGCGGCGGTAGAGGGCGTTGTGCGTGCGTGCGTGTGAGTGTGAGTGTGTGCGTGTGAGTGTTTGCATGTACTTGCTGTGCCTTGTGTTGTCGGCGCACGGGGCAACGAAAGCAGGAGCTAGTTCAGTGACGCTAGCAAAGCACGGCACACATGGCGCAGCGTACGTATGAGCGGGCGCTTCGCGTCAAGATCGTCGCAGTTGTGCAGAAGCAACGGTCAGGTCGCACAGCGTAGCTGCTCACATTGACGCGAACCTGGTGGGGTGGGAGGGGAGAGAATGGATGATGCAGTCGTGACGTGGTGAGGGGAGTGTGAATCAGTGGATGTGAGTGTGTGAGAATGTATGAATGAGCGAGGTGGGAGGAGTGTGTTTGTGTGAGTGTGTGTATTTGTGTGCATTTGTGTGTGCATTTGTGTGTGTATTTGTGTGTGTGTGTATGTGTGTGTATGTGTGTGTGTATTTGTGTGTATTTGTGTGTGTATTTGTGTGTGTGTGTGTGTATGTGTGTGTGTGTGTGTGTGACTGCATGAGGGTGGGAGGGACGCAGGGAGCCAGTGAATAACCGTGGATGGGACAATGACCAATGCAAGTGGAGTCGAATCATATGCAACCACTGCCGCAGCACCAGTACCGTGTCGCCGACACGAAGCGTCGTGTTGTCGAGAATGTGGTCGAAGTAGTCCACCTGATCGCCAACAGCCGGGCCCTGACAGCGGGTGATGGTGGTAGTGGTGGTGGTGGTGGTGATGGTGGTGGTTCATGAGTTGGTGTGGCGAAAGGAGACGAATTGACAGAGTCGAGCAAGAAAAAAAGCAAGCCGAGTACAGGCAAAGCGGCAATGCTTCGTCGCATTCAACCCCCAGAGCTTGTGCCCACCCAACCAGACACGATAAGCAAAGCGTGCCGCGTGCTGCGTGCTGACCGATGTGGGGTGGTGTGTCGTCTGGCTGCTGCTGGCATCTGGGATGACTCGCTCCACAACAATACGCCCAGGCTCGTAGCCCTGTGTGAGTAAGCCGTGCGAAGCATTTGAAAGCATATGAGGGTGTGAAAGCGTGAAGGTGTGTGTGCGTGGGTGTGCATGCGTGTGTGTGGTTGCGCGAAGGCAGCAGCAGACACGAGGTGGTGATCATCAGATGGTGGTGAGGCGTGGCGGGCATGCGAGGGCGATTTGGTGAGGGGCGCTGACCTTTGGTTCCGACATGACACGTCCAACGCACTCGCCAGCATGCGCTGCTGCCATCTCGAATTGCGGGGCCGGCACAACAAACAGCGCATGCTGTGGTGCAGTTGAGCGGGTGGGGTGGGAGGATGGCGAGCAAACATGGAATCGTGGCCACAGCGGACGAGGAATGGCAGGGGGCGAATGGTGTTAGCGATGGGGTCGGGGCGCACGCCGATATCAATACACGCTCCAGATGGAAGCGAAGATGCAACAACAACAACAACAACAACAACAACAACAACTTAAACAACAACAACTTAAACAACAACAACAACTTCAACAACAACAACAACAACAACAACAGCAACAACTTAAACAACAACAACAACTTCAACTTCAACAACAACAACAACAACAACTTAAACAACAACAACAACAACAACAACAACAACAACAACAACAACAACTTAAACAACAACAACAACTTAAACAACAACAACAACAACTTAAACAACAACAACAACAACTTAAACAACAACAACAACAACTTAAACAACAACAACAACAACTTAAACAACAACAACAACTTAAACAACAACAACACCGGCAGCTTCCATCGCCACGAATTGCTCCTCCCTCTCAATGGTCAGCAGCATCCCAACTCCCCTCTCCCCTGCAGGCTGAGGAAAACGCATGTGCGCAGCAGCCGCGTACCGGGTCGGCGTCTGTGGTGCTGGTGAGGGCGAAGGAGAGTGCGTCGCCAACAGCGATCGGGTGCTTGATCTTGTGCAGCGGCACAGACACACCGCGCCCATCAGGGATGAACACAAGCGCAAGGTGCGGGCGGATTGCAACGACGATGCCGTGCACCTGCGCAGCAGCAAAGAGCAAGCCATGTTAAAGCACGTACATGTGTGTATGTGTGTGTGTGTGTGTGTGTGTGTGTGTGTGTGTGTGTGTGGACATCAGGTGTGGCGCTTCATTAAGTTGGTGTGCGCGACGCGAGCACGTCAAACATCAACGTTAAGGCGGCAGTTATGACACAAGAGAGGGTTGGTAACGCCACTTGCCTGCTCAGATTGCACTGTGAATCGAACAGGCTTGGGCGACATTGCTTGCTGCTGCTGTTGCTGCTGTTGCTCTTGTGGCTGCTGTGGCTGCTGCTGACGTTGTGGCTGCTGTTGCTGCTGCTGACGTTGTGGCTGCTGTGGCTGCTGACGTTGCTGTTTCTGTTGCTGCTGTTGCTGCTGTGGCTGTTGCTCATCATCATCATCATCATCATAATCGTCATCATCATAGCCATCGCCGCCATCGCCATCAAGGTCATTGCAACTCGCAGTTTCATCTTCACCGTCATAATCATCACCATCATCATCATCATCATAGTAGTCATCCTCGTCATCAACCACAGGGTCTTCAATGACATGACCATAGTCGTCGCAGTCGTCAAAGCAGTCGTGCACGGAGAGGTGCCATTCTGGCGCCTCCTTCCATGGCCGCGGATCATGGTACATCTGATGGCAAAAATGATGACGATGATGGTGGTGACGACGATGACGATAACGATGGTGGTGGTAGTGGTGGTGGTGATGATGACGATGGTGATGGTGAAGGAATGGTAGTATTGCGCAAACTGAAAGCACAGCAGCAAATCATAACTCAAGCGTCCAGAGGGAAAGATGGCATTGGCATGTTTTGCAAACGCAGGGCGGTGAAGCACCTCGGTGATGATAATGTCGTCGTAATTGGTCAGACACACGGCTATTTCTGTGACTATCACAGGAGTGCCATGTTTGAGCCGTGGGAGGGTGGGCGCAATCCTTTCCAACAGTGTATGGAGGGGCGCAGGAGTTGCACGATGCTGGTCAGGGCGGCCTTGGGTTGCAAAGAAGTAAAGAAGGCAACAAGGCAACAAGGCAACAAGGCAACAAGGCAACAAGGCAACAAGCACAACTAACACACACACATACACACACACGCACACACATACACACGCGCACACACACGCGCGCACACACATAAATACACACACACGCACACGCGCGCGCGCACATAAACACACACACATACACGCGCGCGCACGCACATAAACACACACACACATACACGCGCGCGCACGCACATAAACACACACACATACACAGGATCCTGCGCATACACGGCAAAGCTTACTGGCAGAAAGGACCGTGCACAAATTGGACGCAGAGTCCCTTGAAGGTGTGGCCACGGCGACCGCTGCATCTGAACGGCATGTAAGATTTGTCGTGTGCCGCAAGTTCTGATCTGTGGACAATGTCAATGTTGACGGCGCCGATGCCTCTGCGCCCACGATCCACAATTTCGAACTCGACGGGCATGTGAAGCAGACTTCTGTCATCACGCCCAACATGGAAGTTGAAGCTCGAGACGTGAAAGAACAGGGATTGGCCAGGAAACTGCAAACAAACACGCAAGGCGAGTAAGGAATGTCAACGATGACGTATGTGTATGATGGTGGTGATGGTAGTGCTGGTGATGCTGATGGAAGCATAGCGGACGAACAGGTGTTGGCGCCTTGTGCGAGTGCTCACCCGGCCGCTTTTGATGAAACCAAAACCACGCTCGCTCTTCCACTGCCAGTTCACATTGACGCAGTACAAGGGATGCGCGACGTCCATGTGAGATCATGAAAGCAACGGGAAATGAGATGAGATGAGCACGTAAGACACTTTGCCAAGGCAGCGGGGCGGCGAACACGCACGGTGTCGATGTGAACTGTTTGGACTTGAGTGTGACGCATGCTGGGGTTTACATACGTCGGAGATGACACCATATTCCAGGCAACGCACTGACTGAAGAATGTTCAGCTTGCTTGGGACTGGAATGCCAAACCCCTTCCACAGCTGCTTGTGGCTTTGGCGCACAAACATCTTGCGAGGCAACAAGTGGTCATGGTACGGACCGGAGTCGTGTGCACCGTTGAATTTGTCCTCCTCTTCCTGAGTGTTTTGCGAATTGGGATATTGGAAGACGGGAATGTCGCTGGGCGGGCCGTCAAAGTCGTCCGATGCGTATGCCACGGGAACGGGCTCCGCCAGAAACGATCCATACTCCTCGCTATCCTCCGAATCGTACTCATAACCCCAGTCCCCCATGTTGTGGTGTGCTGCGCGGTGTGCTGCGTGTGTGGTGCAGTAGAAGCAACACGAGCGAGCGAGCGGGCAGTGCAGTGTGTTGAATGGACTAGCTTCATGTCCTATGTGTTACTTATAGGACACGGCTGACAACGCTGACAACTGCCAGACCCACCAACCGCAGCAACGCACCAACGTTAACCAGCAGCGGCGCTGGGTGCTTGTTTGTTCCCTCACATCAAATCACGGCCATATTCACAACCATAAGCACAAGCACCGGCAAGCATGGCCAGGGTCGGAGGGCTGGGCGTGTCTGTGTTTCAGGCAGTGCTGAGTGTTGCATTCCTGAGCCTGGTGTTCTTGGCCGGCTACCTGATTGGCAGGCAGCAGCATGCGCTGAACCCGCTCAGCGTGGTGCCGAGTGCGCAAGGTGCTGTGGGTGACGGCAGCAGGAGTAGTGGTGGCAATCTACAAGTCCCGGCTGCTGCTGGTGGACAACAACAGATAGTACCCTTTGATTTGAGGCGATCCCACGTGAGCGAGCTTGTCTCCATTGAACCACAGCCGCTGGCGCCGCTCGTGCATGTACCTGGAGGAGGTACGGGGGCTCAACAACATCATCAGAATCGGACTGGCGATGGGGCTAGCCTGGTGCAAGCCGATGCCGGTGCAGTGACGGAACCACCACAGGCCGTGAAACACAAGAAAGTCGCCCAAACGCCGCCTGCTCGCCTCTGCATCGGCGTACCTTCAGGTCAGGAAGGATGTGTTTGGTGTGAAGGTGTGTTTGTCGTGTGTGTGTGTGTCTGTGTGTATGTGTCTGTGTGTCTGTCTGTGTGTCTGTCTGTGTGTGTGTCTGTGTGTCTGTGTGCGTGTGTATGTGTGTGTGGTGTGTGTGTGTGTTTGTAGTGTGTGTGTGTCTGTGTGTCTGTGTACGTGTGTGTGTGTCTGTGCGTGTGTGGGAAACGATAGTTGTGCTTCCCGCTGTGTGCCCTGACCTGCGTGTTGGTTGCTTCGTTAATGTCAAGTGTTCTCACGTGCATGTGTGTATGTGGGTGTGGCTGTGTTGACGCTGATGACAGCATACCGGGAGCAATCGGAGCTGCTGAAGCATATGCAAGAGCTTGTTGATGAGAGTCGAGGACAGTCGGTGCGTTCATGGCAAGATGATATGGACCGGCATCGTGCGTGTTCACGTGTACTGCGCAGATTCTTGCGCATTGGACTGTAACACCTGCCTTGTTTGAAAAATGACGTGTTGATATTGTGCTTCCCGTTGTCGTTACTGTTATCGTTGTTGTCATCGTCATTGCAGGTGCACATTATCCTGCGGCAAGCGTACTCTGCCGCACAGAACGTTGATGAACGACAAGCGCTCGAGAAGATGGGCATCGAGGTGCGCACTCTGTGTGTCTGTGTGCGTGTGTGTATGTGTGTGTTTGCGTTGATGCGAGTTTGATTCACGCTGCGGTCTACGGCACATCACTGGCACATCCACCACCTTTTCACCTCCTCCCTTCCATCCCTCCCCCCCCCCGGCAATCGTCCATGGCGCGGTGCTTAGGTTGTGACTGCGACGGGCGACTACCCGGAGCTCCGCGGAGACGACCTCAAGCAGAACTTTGGGGACGCCATTGAGCGCGTCAGGTGCATGCGTGTGTGTGTGT
>NW_004754918.1:321415-336415 GCF_000188695.1 Salpingoeca rosetta | reverse complement strand
AAGGATGCGGATGTTGAAGCGAGGGCTTCGGGCGCGCCAGAGAACGTACAGAAAGTACAAGGTGACGCAGGTAGCTTCCACGGCATCCAGCAGCCACAGCTTCACGTGGGTGTGGTAGAACAAGTGGCTGCACGTCCTCCAGTGGACCACTTGCAAGGCGCCAACGAGAAACAGCGTGAGCATGTTTCGTTTGGGGAAGGCTGGGTCCAGGTACCGCACACGCCGGGCAGTCGAGCCAGCGACCACGCCGCCCAGGTTCAAGTACAGGAGCGCGTTGACAAGCAGGATCAGGGACACCCACGACCGAAGCTCCGCCATGAGCGCCAGCACAATGGCGCAGACCGCGCTGGTCATGTACAGCGCAATGTACGTTGCCGTGCGATCCTGTTCCTTTGACGGCACCGTAGTGCCATCTAACCTGGAAGGAGGAGGAGCAGCACCCAGCTCCCCGCTCATGACGGAGTCGAGTGTGTGGTCGTGGTGTGAGGAGAGGTGTGTGGTGGGGTGTGGGCAGCCGTGCGCGAGGAGAGGTTTGTGGTGAGCAGCGGCGGCTTGGAGTAGCTGTATGCGACCATATGAAATGTAGTATCCTGAATTCAGGGTACAGTTTTTTCGGTGGACACTCAAACAGAGCAGAGCAAGACAACCAACGACCGCTGACCGAGACACAGCCAGCCAGCCAAACAAGCACTCGTCTCAGTGCAAACAAGCACACACATACACATACCCATCCACACAGTCAGCAGCCATGTCACAGAAGTACAACTTCAGTCTCACCACATTCAGGTGCGTTGGAGCGGAGAGGCCTTGCACGCGGATCTCTTGCACGTACACCATGCTCTGTGCTCCGTGCTTTGTGACATGTGTGTGTGTTTTCGATGGTGGGCACCCGCGGCAGCTGATGTGTGTGTGTGTTTGTGCTGCCTTGTGTGTTGTGTGTCAATACAGCCCTTCGGGAAAGCTGGTGCAGATTGAGTATGCACTGCAAGCTGTTTCGGGTGGTGCCACCTCCATCGGCATCAAGAGTACGTTCCTCGTTGTGGCGCGCAGCGTGTCTGTGTCTGTGTGTGTGTGTGTGTAGCATGTGTAGCATGTGTAGCATGTGTAGCGTGCGTATATGTGTTTATAGCGTGTGTATGTTTGTATGTGTGTGTGTGTGTCTGCGTGTGTCTGTGAACAAGCGCTTGCCGCGAAAAGAGTGTGGGAATGATCATGCTTTTCTACTGTGTTGCGCTCCCAATATGCAGCCACTGAGGGCGCTGTGATCGCATCGGAAAAGAAGATGGGTTCCATCCTCGTCGACGAGCAGTCCATCACAAAGGTGCGAGGCATGCTTGATCGCCACGAGCCCACGCACACTGTGGCCGCACTGCCTCGATTCTCCTCCCTGCATCACTTCTTGCGTCCCCTCCACTCCCCCCTCCCTCTGCCTTGCTCACTTCTACTCCTCCCCCACAATCTCAACTGCACATAACCTTGGCTGTCGACAACAAAACCACCAACCTTGCTTGGTGATGTCTCCCAGGTTGACAAGCTGACAGAGCGTATCGGCATGGTGTACTCCGGCATGGGCCCCGACAAGCGGTGGGTATGCGCGCGTAACATGGTTGCGTGGTTCTGTTACCGCGCGCCCCTCGACCCGGCTGCTGCCAGTGTGCAGCCTTTCCTTTACACATTGGAACACGAGCACACGCAAAAGGCTGATACGTTCATGTATTCCACATGCAATTCCCTCGTTCACACGTTTGGTTCGATGGTGTATTGCGTGCATGCAGGGTGCTGCTGGCCAAGGGCCGCAAGCTTGCACAGCAGTACTTCATGACCTATCGGGAACAGATTCCCACCCGCATGCTCGTGCGCGAGCTCGCAAACGTCATGCAGGAGTACACACAGCGCGGGTGAGAAAGAGATGTAGAGTGAGGCGGAGAGAAGAGAAAAGAGAAGAGAGAGTGTGTGTATGTATGTATGTATGTATGTATGTATGTATGTATGTATGTATGTATGTATGTATGTATGTATGTATGTATGTATGTATGTATGTATGTATGTATGTATGTTTGTGCATAGGTGTGTGTGTGTTTGTGTGTCTGTGTGTGCATAGGTGTGTGTGTGTTTGTGTGTCTGTGTGTGCATATGTGTGTGGTGGTATGTGTGTGCATATGTGTGTGTGTATGTGTGCGTGCGTGTGGGTGTGCATATGTGTGGTGTGGTGTGCGTGTGTGTGCGTGTGTACCTGTCATTGTGTTTGTGTCTGTGCCTGTATTTGTGTGCATGAATTAGGCGAAATTGTCGCCCAAGCTTACTGTCACCCCGCCAAACCATCTCACCTCGCCTTGCGCTATGTTGCTGTCTGCACCATGCCTTGTGCAGTGGCGTGCGCCCCTTTGGCGTGTCGCTGCTCGTCGTCGGCTTTGACCAGCACACAGAGAAGCCCGCCCTCTACCAAGTCGACCCAAGCGTACGTTTGTGTCTTTGTGTCTTTGTGTGTGTGTGTCTGTGTCTGCGTCTGTGTCTGTGTTGTTGGAGAACAGCGTTCTGCGAAGTGCGTGAACATGCCTGATATAGGGTGTTGCCAATTCAATTCATCGATGTCCTGCACATCTTCTTCGCTCAACAACCACACACACACACAATATCATCCGCGTAAACTGCACTGCGTTGCGGGCGACAGGGGTCGTTCTTTGCGTGGAAGGCAACAGCGCTGGGGCGGAACATGATCAACGCAAAGGCGTTTTTGGAGAAGCGGTACAACGACGAGCTGGAGCTTGAGGACGCCGTCCACACAGCCATCCTCACTCTCAAGGCACGTACACACACACACACACACACACACACACACACACACACACACACACACACACACACACAGAAGAATGTTTTGGGTTGTCCTTGTTGTCGTTGTTGTCCCCCGTTGTCCTCGTTGTCCTTGTTGTTGTTCTCACAACCAAGACGGCTGCGGTTGGTGTGTGTGTGTGTGTGTGTGTGTGTGTGTGTGTTTGTGCGTGTGTCTGTCTGTCTGTCTGCGTGTGCAGGAGGGCTTTGAGGGCCAGATGACAGAGAACAACATTGAGATTGGCATTGCCGACAGCGCAGGCTTCCGACGTCTCGAGGTACACCTCCAGCCGACTCCCCATGGTTGATGTCAATGTGACACCACGCGTGTATGTGGTGCATGAGTGCGTGTTTGACGTACGGCTGGCGTGGGTTGTCATCAACTGACTGAAGTGGTGCAAGCTGTACCGCGCGCATCCCATGCTTGCAGGCAAGTGGAGTACCGTCCGCTCACTTGCCAATCCTATCTATTGCGCTTCGTGCCGCCCTGCTCATTCCCATTCATTCAGCCAACCGAAATCAAGGATTATCTCGCAGCCATTGCTGCCTAAACCCAGCGAACAACAACAACAACAACAACAACAACAACAACAACAACAACAACAACTTCTCATCAACTCGACCATTGCCCCTCGTCCCGTTATGTGTGTGTGTGTGTGTTTGCTTGAAGTGTTGGTCGCGCCGGTGTTATTGCACGCGCTGACAGTACACGATGAACAATGACCTTGACAGAGAAGAATTTGAGTGTGGATCATACAATCTGAACCGCGGTGGCGTGCTGTGTAGAACCAAGACAACAAAGAAAGACGGGGACCTGATTGATTGATTGATTGATTGATTGTGCACACGTCGAGAGAACCATCAACAGACAAAGAGAAGAAAGCACTCAGCCCAGCAGCATTATCGCCACCATAACCATGTTCTAGTTCAGGCAACAGTGCCCCGCATGACGGCCTTTTGTAGCGCCTGTGACATCAATGCCAAGCACAAGCAAGGGGGCAAGGAGGTGAGCCGATGAAGCAAAGCACAACAAAGCACAACAAAGCACAACAAAGCACACACACACACACACACACACACACACACACACACACACAAAACACACACACACACACACAAAACACACACAAAACACAACACACACCTCAAAGTCGCCGACTGCGTAGAGGAGGCCGAGGTGCTGGAGAAACGCGGCGACGCGAATGGCCGTGGCAGCAGGCGTCATGCTCCGCGCACACGCAATCGACGACGCAGGCAGGGCCGCCGCTGCCGCTGTTGGCGCCTGGTGCGGTGGCGGGGAGGGCGCTGATGATGACGACGACGATGACGCCGCGGCGGCAGCAGCAGCAATCAGCGCAGTGGCCGAGGTGTCGCGCAGCAGGCCCGACGCCTAGCACGGTGGTGTTGGCGCCGGCGGTGGGGGATAGTGGTGGTGTTGTCAGGCTCGATATTGATGCGAGCGGTCCACATACGCAAACAGTCACATACACGCTCACAAACACACGAGCAGGACGCCAAGTTTGTACCTCTGAGATTTCGTGCGCCGCTTCGGAATGCTTTCGAAGATCAGTCAGAGCGGCGGCGCGGCACAGGTGCACGCACGCCTGCAACAACGACAGCAACGCACATGCCAAAGTTGCATTGGGTGAGTCACAAGGTGGAGCTGGGGGTGACAGCCACCAAAACCAAGCAAGCGCAGGCTCAGTTGCTCGGTTTTCAAGCACACACACACACACACACGCACGCACACACACACACACAATAACATACACGCACACACAATAACACACACAATAACACACACACAATAACATACACGCACACACAATAACACACACACAATAACACACACCCTTACACACACACACACATACACACACACCTTTGCTTCATTGAAGCTGATTTCACCCAGCCGTGAGGACCAGTACGATGACGGTGACGAAGAAGACGCAGATGCAGCCGACACCGACGAAGACGACTGTGCTGGCTGCGGCTGGGGCTCTCGTGGCGCGTCCGAAGCGCTGGCATCCGTGCTTGCGCCCTTGCCCTTGCTCTTGCCTTTTTTCGTCGCCTTGCTCCCACTATTGCTGGTGCTGCTGCCGCTGTTGTCCTTGTCCTTGCCCTTGTCCTTTCCCTTGTCCTTGTCGTTGTTCTTGTCCCTCTCTGCGTCGGCAGCGGGGGCAGTTTCGGTGACGTCATCGCTGGATGGCGGTTCCGGTACAGCCAGCACGTTATCGTCGTCAAGTGAGTGCTTGGGTGTATGTGTGTGTGTGTGTGCGTGTGCATGTGTGTGTGTGTTTGCAATGACACACGGCAGATGCGTGGCCCACACAGCGTCGCGCCATCACCATGAGCTCTTCATCCTCTCATGTGTGTCTCACGTGTCACAACGACCAACCACACGTTCATAAACACACACACACACACACACACACGCACACACTCCACACACACACACACACTCCATCCCGCTTTGTAGTGCACACACGCTGGAGCGGGTGAACAAGTTTACAGATCAGGTGACGCACACGCCGTGGCAGCACGTCACCTTCAGCTCCAACGGCAACTATGTCATTGGCTGTCCGGCGGACACCAACCAGCACACCATCAACGTGTGGGACCGCGAGAAGGGTGTGCTGACCAAGATTATGGAGGGGCCAAAGGAGCACATTCGCAATGTGCAGTGGCACCCCATACGCCCCGTCCTCGTCGCCATCTCAAACTTTGGCTCCATCCACGTGTGGACCGTCAGCCAGAGCGTACGTGCAGTGGAGAAAGAGAGAGAGAGAGAGAGAGAGAGAGAGAGAGAGAGAGAGAGAGAGAGAGAGAGAGAGAGAGAGAGAGCTGTGTGTTGCGTGTTGTGTGTGCGTGTGTGTGTGTCTGTCTGTCTGGCTGTCTGTCTGTCTGTCTGTCTCTCTCTCGCTCCCTCGCTCCCTCGTCGGTCTGTCTGGCCTGTGCGTCCTCATCGTCCACGCATCACCTCTCTTTCCCTCGTTGCTCTTCGCGTCTGCTGACATGTGATTGTGCCTCTCTCTGCATGTATGCAGGACAACTGGTCCGCTTTTGCTCCAGATTTCAAGGAAATTGAGGAGAACGTCGAGTATGAAGAGCGGGAAGACGAATTCGACTTTGTACGTGACGCTGTGTGCGTGTACAGCTCGGCGCCCTCTGTGTAGAGGGTGTGCCTGCGGGTGTGCCTGCGGGTGTGCCTGCGGGTGTGCCTGCGGGTGTGCCTGCGGGTGTGCCTGCGGGTGTGCCTGCGGGTGTGCCTCCTCTTCCCATCAGCCACCCTCACGATGACTATCGTCATCCATCCGCACACCACCACCACCATTATTGTCATCATCAGGTGGAAGAGACTGAGGATGACAAGACGAAAGAGGAGGACACAGACGAACCCGTCGACATTCTCACAGTGGACAACGATCACTACGCAAGCAGGTTCGTGGGTGTGTGTGTGTGTGTGTGTGTGTGTGTGTGTGTGTGTGTGTGTGTGTGTGTGTGTGTGTGTGTGTGTGTGTGTGTGTGTGTGTGTGTGTGTGTGTGTGTGTGTGTGTACGGAAGTTACGCGGTCGATAAGGCAAAAACAAAACACTTTGGGGTGAGTACGACAGCGCCATGACCGCATCAGTGGCTATGATGGCCGCACCACGTTGCAAGCAAGCCAACGCGCGCACCTGAACGCGCGTTTCAGGACAGCCCTGCGGTGGATGCCCGTGTTGTGTAGGCCGTACACGTGCGGCGGTGCTCCAAACGACTCCGCCTACACATGTCACACGTGCACACAAGGCAGCAAATGGAACGATGGCAGGATGGAGGACACGGCAGAACACACGGATTGTGAGACAAAGCCGAGCACTCGCAACGAGCCAGTTGCGCATGTACGTTCACGCGTATGCACAGACACGCGTACAATACACACAAAACGAAAACATGCACGCAAACGCGTCTCAACACGATGTGCCGCGATTGACGCACCTGCTGCGTTGCGTAATGGCCGACACAGCACTCTGCCATGCGTAGCCAGTACGTGGGGCTGTGGCCAAACGACGGGGCAAGCTGGTCCAGTAACTGCACGTACACACGCACACACGCACAAAGGCACATGCATGCGTGGGTCAGCAACGTGCGATTTGGGCCGTGAATCCGCAGCAGGTCCGCAACTCGTTATGAAGAAGAAGATGAAGAAGAAGGGAAAGGGGGAATGATTCGCCTGCATACACACATATAAACATAAACACACACATGCACACGAGCATGCAGCGTTGGCGGTACCGAGAACGCGAGCTGGTAGTCTGCAATCTGCATGTGGGCGAGAGCAACGTTGTAGAGCAGCTCCTCGTTGCGGTCGTACACGCTGTGCGGCGTCCCAGCCGGCGTGCCTACTCCGCACAAACACGCGCAGAGTCGTGGCAACGAACGTGAGATGGGTGCCTGAAGACGATACGACACAACACACAACACGCCACACGACACACACGTACACACGTGCACACATACACACATGCACACGCACCCTTGGCTCTGCCACAGTGCTTGGTATTGAGGTCGACGGCCTGCCGCAGATACGCAATGGCGAGGCTCGGCCGCTCCAGCTGCAATGGATGAAGCAAGGATGAACCATTGGGGGGGGGGATGTGAAGTTGGTGGTGCAAAGGTTGCAGGAAGACAGCGTGGATGAAAGGTGCGAGCAGCAGCCAACTGCAGCCGAGCAGAGATGTGCAAATCATCATCCTATGTGTGTGTGTGTGTGTGTGTGCGTGTGTGAAGCCGCACCCTGAGGTGGATGACGCCCATGTTGTTGAAGAAGATGACGCCAAGGTGCTGCCCGCCGTCAGTCGGCTGCAGACGCAACGCAACACCCCATGTGGTGATGGTGATGGTGGTGGATTGCAAGGGACGAGTGGATGCAAGACGCCGTGTGCGACGGACCGTGAGTGAATCAGCAGCCAACAACAGTGATGAGCGATTAATTGTGTGTGTGTGTGTGTGTGATTGTTGTGATTGCGTGTGTGCGTGTTGTGTGTGATAGTGTGATAGTGTGTGTGATAGTGTGTGTGTGTGTGTGTGTGTACCCATCTGCTGGACTGACCTCGGGCTTTTCGCAGCTGGTGAGGAGCTTGGTGCTGCGGGAATAATACCCGCGAAGATACTCCTGGCTGCTCTTCAGAAACATGGATACAATGTCCTGCAGAGCAAACGCAAGCAAGACATGCACCCACGACAACCCATTGGTTGGTTCAGCCAACGTGTAAGACACAAGGAGAGGGAAAGGGGGCACGAACACGCCACATGCACGGGTGGTCCCACTGATAGCGCGCGCTTGCTGGCACACACCGTCTTCTTGAGGTTGAGGGCGGCCTTGAGTTCCGTCTTGGTCGTGCGGAAGTTGCGTCGAGCCAGCGCAATCCGCGCTGCAAACTGCACACACACACACACACACACACACACACACACACACACACACACACACACACACACACACACACACACACACACACACACACACACAGGGGGCGTGACAACGGGTCAACAGGATGATACGACTTTGACCAGCATACACACTGCACGTGTACATGTCCCAGTTCTCGTGAGTCGCACGCACCTGTCTGATGCGAAACGTGTGCGTGACAGCTGGTGACGGCGACCCCTGCTCCGCTGGCTCCTCTGCGCAGTGGCAATGGCCGTCATCGACGTGAGAATTCTGATCAACAACCACAACCACACACACACACACACACACACACACACACACCAAACACACACACCACACCAAACACACACACCAAACACACGAACGTGTACACTCTGAAACAGCTCGCATTGAGTGTTGAAAGCACCACAAACACACTGCACACACATATACGCAACCATCCGCAAACGAACCAAAGCATTGGGTGGGAAAGTCTTGGAGAAATTGCATCACAGCATCGCAGTCGTCCACCTGAAAACACACGCACACGCAAGCACATACACATAAAACACATGTTGGCTGGTGAGAAGCACGCTCAAGCATCAACGTCAGGCACAGACAGACAATAAGAGGCGCGCATGTGCCAGCACACTCAAGCACACTCGTGTAGCGCCCGTTGTTGCACCACCACGTCGACAGACCCGGTTGAGGAGGAGAAGGACTTCGATGAGAAGAAAGCAGCCCATCACCGCAATGTCGGGCCGCCGCTTCACAACCTCTGCGCACACATGCACACATAATTGGCAGTGAGTAGCATGTTGGGTCAATGTGGGCTGCACACACACACACACACACACACACACACACAGACACACAGATACACACACACACAGACACACAGAGACACAGAGACACAGACACACACAGACACAGACACACACGTGTTATCCTAGCATCGGCGTCAACAGCACACGGAATGAATGCATAAACGCCACCCACCCCCACCTTTGTTCTTGCAGATTTTAAAGACCTCCTTGGCGCTCTCACAGCACCGCCAAAAGTCGGCCATCTGTGATGATGCAACGCCGCAGACAAGCACCCGTTACACGCAAGCAAGATGGACAGCTGGACCAAGCACACCAGTGCAACAAGTGCGTCTGCTGACATGCGTGTATGTCGATGTGTGTGCGTGTGCGTGTGCGCGTGTGTCGATACGGGTGTACGTGTGCTTATTTGTGTGTGTGTATGTGTGTGTGTGTGTGTTTTGATGTGTGCGCTGGCCACAGTGTGCTGTTGGCTGTACCTGATAGAGGGCAACTGCGCGGTTGTAGTGGAAGAGGATCAGGTCAAGCAGGTCCTTTGGCATGGACTCTGACTGCTCGGCACACTGGTTCGACCAAGAATCACAGGCACATCAACAAGGAAGTGAAGGGCGAAACAATGAGGGGTGGTCGACAAGCAGTCACGTCGCACAGCACGTCAGTGGACTGAGCGGAGAAGCAGGCGTCGCACAAGGCCATTGACATGGCACGAGTCACGCACCATATCCCTATCCGTTTCATATCACATACGCACTCAAGGAAACGACGCAGCACAGGCACGACACGATTACCACACACACACACACACACACACACACACACACACACACACACACACACACACACACCTTGGTGATGATCTGGCTCAGCTCGGCTTCCAGCTGCCCATGCTTCTGCTTTCCACTGATCAAGAAGTTGAGAACAGCCAAGTTGTGGTTGACCTGCCGTGTGGTTGGTGACCAGCATGACAACATGAACTGATGAGAACAAGTGCTATTGTCGAGCACAGCGGATATCAGCCCGCCGAGCCATGATCTGCAAGGGTCGCCCAGAGCAGGTCAATCGACACAGCAAGTAAGCGGGACATGAGGACTGCAGATTCGCTCAGAAACGCACCTTTGCGTCCTTGTCCTTGGCGCTCTTGATGGCCTCGAGCCGTGCCTTGGCTTCCTTGAACTTGCCATCGCGGACGAGCTGCCGTGCAGCCGCTTCCGCATCTCGTTTGTCCTTCATATCTCCAGCAATGGCCGGCTCGACAGCGTCCTTGGTGGCAACGATGGCTGTTCCAATGTAGAGCTGGGTCGCAAGTCAGCCAGCGCAAGAGCGTTACACACAGTGAGACGGACAAGACCCCTCAATCCCACCAGCAGCGGTAGCAGCAACAACAAGCGGCGCCAGTGCGCGCGCGTTTGGTTCAAACTACATGCAGCGTGTGCCAGCGATCGACAAGACTGCAGTGTGTGCTCCTGCTTATGACAGATTTGCCGCCCTCACTGCTACCACCACACGCGACACACACACATAGTCCCAATCACGCCTGAAGCAGCACCCTCGCCCATGCACGGCAGCAGATGCAGCGATGGTGGAAGCAAGAGCACAACAGGGTCAGTCGGTCTGTCGAGGGTTGACGTGCACGCACCTGCTGTCTGCTGTGTTATGTGTGTGTGTGTGTGTGTGTGCACAAGAACAGCAGCAGCAGGAGAACAAGGGGCGATTATTTTTTGTGCTGTCGGTTGTGACGGACGACGACGATGACCGCGATTGGAACTTTGCCGCTGGCAGATGATGATGAAGACACGAACGCGGTGGCGGTGGTGAGGTCGAGACAGATGCAGGGGCCAAGATGGAAGAGAAGACGAAAGCGAGGACCCTTGCTGCCTGTGTTTGGAATGGCACTGGTGGTGATGGTGACAATAATGGTGGTGATGATGGCGGGAGGGGCTTGGGGTGATGGTGGTGGTGTTGGTCATGGGGGCGCGTCTGCGTGCTTGGATCCTGATCAATGCACCCAAGTTCCACGCCAAGCTCCACGCCAAAGTCCCAGCTTACAGCAGCAGCAGCAGCAGCAGCAGCAGCAGCAGCAGACGGAGCAGGAGCAGCAGCAGACGGAGCAGGAGCAGAAGGAGGTGAGGAGTGGCGAGGTGTTGCCGCAGGTGAAGTTGATTGTCATGTTCACAAGCTACGCCAACCACACCCAGTTGGCAGGGATCATCAACGCCACGCTGGCTGCGCAAGTTACCACACAATCACAGAGTGCAGGGAAGCATCGCGAGAGCACCGATGGCGACACCACTACAACTGCACGACCCAGCTCGTCACCCTCAGCAGCGCCGCTTACGCCGCCCACCAACTGCACGTGGTCCATCCTTGAGCGGCGGAACCGCGCACTTGAGTTTCCAACAGACTTTGTTGTTGTTGACATTTCCGGCTGCCTCCACCATCGCGACACCATTCACGCTGCGCTGCAATCCCACCCATCCATCACCAGCGTCACCGAAGAGAAGCACGTACGTGTTCTTGTGCATGTGCTGTGTGCGTGTTCTTGTGTGCAGACATGTGTGGTTGTACGGATACGTGTGTATTTGGACACGTAGTGTGTTCGCATATTCATGATTGTGTGGGCGTGTATGGATGTGGGTCGTTCCTTGAGCCACGTGGACGGCACGCGTTCAACGTCATACCCTTTGTACACTCACGGTGTGCGTGCCTGTGACATGGTACCCTTTACTTTCTTCGTTCGTGCAGGTGAATCGAGGTACCCTGTTTGCTTCGCATGGCCCACATGTGCGACACCATGCCTCATCCTGGGCACAAGAGCAGCAGCAAGAACACCAACAACAACAGCAGCAGCAACAACAACAACAACAACAACAACAACAGCAGCAGCAACAACAACAGCGCCGCCACACCCTGGGCCTATCTGACCTGCTGCGCGGTCTGATGGACCGTGGCGATTCCGACAGCAGCAACCTCGTCGCTGCCATGCGCGCCCGCAGCCTGTGGGAGCTCGGGTACAAGGGGCAGGGCATTCACGTTGCTGTGTTTGACACGGGCCTGGGCGCCGACCACCCGGACTTTGCGCACGTGGACGAGCGCACCAACTGGACAGACGAGGACGACCTTAACGACGGCATTGGGCACGGCACGTTTGTTGCGGGCGTGGTTGCGTCCACATCGCGCGGGTGTCCTGGCCTGGCACCGGAGGCGCACGTGCACGTGTACCGTGTCTTCACCAACGCCCAGGTCTCCTACACCTCGTGGTTCCTCGACGCTTTCAACTACGCCATCTTCAAGAAGGTTGCTGCCTACACGCGCATGTGCTTTGTGTGTGTGTGTGTGCGTGCTTTGTGTGTGTGTGTGCTTTGTGTGTGTGTATGCATGTGCTTACGTGTGCGTGAGCGTGGTCGTGCATATACGTGTGTGCTGTTGAATCGAATCGACCTTGACTGTGAGAGGAAGGCAGCTCTTTCTGATGCGCACACACGCACACACACGCACACACACACATACACGCACGCATGTACACGATTGTAGGTGCATGTGCTGAACCTGAGCATTGGCGGACCAGACTTTATGGACGAGCCGTTTGTTGCAAAGGTGAACGAGCTCACGGCACGTGGCATCATCATGGTGTCTGCTATCGGTAACGATGGCCCTGTCTTCGGCACCCTCAACAACCCCGGCGATCAGAACAACGTGCGTTGTCGTATTCGTGTACAAGTGTGTCAATGGTCATGTATGGATGCCATGTGCGTGTGAGTCTTGAGTGTGGGTTTGTGAGTGTGTGCATGCATGGTGTTGGTGTGGTTTTGTGATTTCGCCGCAGCACCGTGTACCGCACACACGCACATACACGCACGCACACACACGCACGCACACACACGTACACACATACGCGCGCACACACACACGCACACACACTGTTTCATCGCTGTGCTGTGATATTTGTTTTCCGCGTCATGTCACTGCCGTTTCTTCAGGTTATTGGCGTTGGTGGCATTGACTTCAAGGACCAAATCGCCCCCTTCTCCTCGAGAGGTGTGGCTGTCTTGCTCCCGTGTACTTGCTCATGCTCGTGAAGATGCATGCGCACATCCGCGCACGCCCTGTGTCCTTCCTTTCCCGTCCTCCTCGTCCCTTGATATGTTGCTTTTCGTCTACCACCACTCACCATCACCACCATCCCAACACCATCACCACCATCCCAACACCATCACACCACCATCACCACCACCCTTACACCATCCCAACACCTCCAGGAATGACCCTGTGGGAGCTCCCCCACGGCTACGGGCGTGTCAAGCCAGACGTCGTCACATACGGCACAGACGTCGCTGGGCCAGGCATCTTCGGCGCATGCCGCACCCTCTCAGGCACCAGGTGTGGTGGTGATGGTGGTGATGATGATGATGATGGTGGTGGTGGTAATGATGGGGGGTGATGGTCATGGTGGTGGCGGTTGTGTGTATGTGGTGAATGTGGACGTGTGTTGTCAGTGTTATTCTTTTAGCTGCGCCTATTCACCTCCTGTCCGCGGTTACGTTGGGGTCTCACGTCGTTCGTGTGTCTGTTTTTTCTGTGTTCAAACGCATTGCTGCTTCTAGTGTCGCCTCTCCTGTTGTCACGGGTGCCGTTGCATTGCTCGCAAGCATCATCCCAACAGAAGACAGGTCTGTAGTGAGTTCACGCTCAGCACGCGCCGGTGTGATGCATATTGACGTGGGTTTTCGTCTCGTTCACACTTGAACACCCACCCACGCAGACTCACAAACACACATACGCACACACTCTCGTACCCGCTCACGCTGTCCAGGCCACGGCTGCTGAATCCTACCAGCATGAAGCAAGCGCTGCTCAGCACAGCCACCCGCCTGAGCGACGGAAGGTGTGGGTGTTACTGCCTTGTCTTTGCTCCACCACGACACATGACATCATGACATCAACCCGCGGTCTGATTGCATCTTGATTCGTGATGTGATGATGAAGACGTGCTGTAGCTCACATGTAGCGACTGCTCGATGTGTTTTCGTTTGCATGGGGTTTGTCTGGTTCTCAGCACCATCTTTGAGCAAGGCGCCGGGAAGGTCAACCTCACTGCTGGTACAACACATGCAAACATGAAAAGCATCATATGCACGAAGCCACACACGCCCACGCACACACATGTACACATGCAGACCGCGCACGCACACACGCACACGCTCGCAAAGCCCTTTCGCCTTGTCATTGTGTGCTCACCACTGGCACGTGACTGTGCTCTCCTGTGTTCCTTCCAGCGGCGGTCTTCCTGGACACATACACACCGCACGCGAGCGCGTGGCCACCAGCCTTCAACATGAGCGACTGCCCATACTTCTCCCCTTACTGCCAACAGAGTGCGAACACACACACACACACACACACACACACACACACACACACACACACACACACACACACGTGTACACATACTGGTCCACACACGCGCGCACACAAACACACACACACGCACACATGTGCACATTCGATTCTTAAAGCTGCATGTGCTGTTGAGGGCTGCTTTTAACGCTTTGAGCGCACATTAAGCGTGTGTGATTTGTGCGTGTGCAGCATGTTTGGTTGTATCCGCACCAAACTGACAGAACGCCATTCGTCCCCATCGCGCCACGTTGTGCGTCCACCGCCACACCACATCACGGGCTCTGTGTTGCAGGCCTGTACTTTGGCGGCCAGCCGTTAATTGCAAACTTCACCATCCTCAGCGGCCTTGCCCCAACGGGCTGGTTCCCCTCGCTGCCGGAATTCCGGTCCGTCAACCCGAAGCACGCGCACGTCGTCCAGCTTGCATTCACCTCCTCCCCTCGCCTCGTCTCCTGGGCAGGTAGCGCCTTGCCGTATGCACGTGCACGTGTGCGCCCACATGTGTCTGTCTGTGCGTGCGTGTGTGCGTGTGCG
>NW_004754918.1:308915-318915 GCF_000188695.1 Salpingoeca rosetta | reverse complement strand
ACCAGGTATGTGCTTATGTGTATGTGTGTGTGTGCATGTGTGTATGTGTGCATGTGTGTATGTGTGCATGTGTGTATGCGTGTGTGTATGTGCGCATGTGCTAGCGTGTGTTGCAGTTCTTGCTTCTGCTCGTCCCTCACTTGATGT
Organism: Salpingoeca rosetta; assembly: GCF_000188695.1. Taxonomy (NCBI): domain Eukaryota; class Choanoflagellata; order Craspedida; family Salpingoecidae; genus Salpingoeca; species Salpingoeca rosetta. The sequence goes on along the minus strand of NW_004754918.1, from coordinate 318,768 downwards.
ATTTGTGTCGTGGTGGTGTTCAGGTGCCTGCAAGCAGTGGGGGACGCATTGCCGTGTACGGCGACAGCTCATGTGTTGACGACAAGTACAACTCGGCGCACCACACGTGAGTCATATCAAACGAGGGCTGATGTGCCGCGTTTGCTCCGGGCAGCGAAAGAGATTGTACGCTGCTGTTTGTTGTCCAAACAACCAACCTGCACACGCACACACGCGCAGATGTCTCACTGACGCTTGCTCCTACACACATACACACATCCACATCCACGCATACACATACACATGCATGCACACACGCACACACATGTACACACACGCACACGCGCGCGTACACACACGCACACATGTACACACACTCTCTCTCTTTTGCCACAGTGCGCGGTGTGTGCCGCTGATTCAGGATCTGCTGGAGTACGTTCTCGACCACAACGACCGAGGAGAGAATTTGATCAAGGTGCATGTGACTTGCCGTGGCATCACGTTGTCATGGCAGCCGCATTTCGTGTGCTGCGACTCGCTCTGTGTGTGTGTGTGTGCGTGTGCTGTACTCTCTCACATGTTCATGCAACAGTCGCATTGCCTTCTGATGCGTTCCGCCCTCACCCCTTTCGCACACACATACATGCTCGCACAAACACGCTCGCACAAACACACACACACACAACGAGACAGTTGGGCCAGGTGATGCAGCGGGACTTGCGCCCGCACCCAAACGCCCAGCCACGCCGCAGCGACAACGCCACACTCCACATCTACTCTCGCGTCCTGCAGGTGAGTCATATTGGGTTGCAGGTTGCAGGAGGTGGTGGTGCATGGCGATCGAGAGTTGTTGTGGCGCCATGAATTCGCCAAGTAGCCTCCCCTTCCCAACACAAACACACACACACACACACACACACACACACACACACACACACACACCCTTGCCTCTCACCCACCATCATGTACGTCCATCGACGTGATTGCCAGGCGCCGAGCGAGCAGGCCCCGCTGCCCATATGCTCGCACGACAAGTGGATCACCCCAATCATGGATGGCGGTGTTGTGCAGACAACGCGCACTCCACCACACGATGCACCCCGCCAAGACGTCAGCGCTCGCATTCAGCACGTGCGCCCCGCTGATGAGGTTGGCGATGGCAGTGGTGCTGGTGCTCGTGGCGGTGGCGGCGGCGGCGGCGGCGGCGGCCTGTCGCCGATATCTGCTGCTGTGCTGTTGCTTCTTGGAATGGCTGTCGGCGTTGTTGCCTTCGTCGGCTTCAAGCGATGGCGTGCGCGGAGACGCGGCAGTGCTGTTGAGCGCGAGCACGCCCGCCACCACCGTTATCACCATCATCAACAGCACCGCATGTCGTTCATGGCGTCGCCCACCACAGACACGCACCCCACAATCAGCACCAGCAGCAGTAACCTGTCCCCCACCACCGCACGGACGTTTGCTGTTTGACGTGAGATCAATGGAACGGGATTGATGCAAGCGTTACAGTTACATTTGTATTTGCTCACTGGATATTTGACCGCCGTTGATTTATTGGGGATTACTTGGCCTGTAGTCGTCTTCACAACAATGTAACCGAACCCATACCAGCCAGAGCCAAGAAAAAAGGAAGCAAGCAAGCAAAGCAAGCAAGGACAACGATCAACATGCGTCATGCATTCACACACACATTCACATTCACACACACACACACATTCACATTCACACACACACACACACACTCGCACTCGCACTCGCACTCGCACACGGCGTCAAAATCCAAACAAACCCAAAAGGCGAGCGCGCCCACCATCAGCAGCAAAACGCGTGTTGACTTTTCACGAATACCTTTCCATAATTATCTCCACTTCTGCCTCCACCACCACCGCAAACAAACCACGCCAATCCCCACAGCACATCGTCCCTTTGTCACCCACCTTGTTTCGATCAAGTGCTCACGAGGTACGGGTGTGTCCCGTCTTCTCACAGCTTCTCTTGGCTTGGCTTGCTGTGGCTGATCAAGCAGCCAGCACAACACAGCAAAGACACACGTGCAACGAGACACACTGCTGCTTTGTGCTGTGCTTCACACAACAGCAAACAAACCACAAACGCATACACACAAACCACACAAACCACACACACACACACAAGCGCTTCAACGAGCACATCATGGTGCTGTTTGCGTGGCGTGTAGACATGCCACGCCGCTGCGGCCATACCCCCAGCACCAGCAACAACAACAGCACCAGCAACAGCAGCAAACCAAGAGCAAGGACACCAGTGGCGCTGGCGCTGTTGGTGTTGCTTGGGCTGCTTTGTACGCTGGGTGCTGCACAAGATACAACCACAACCTACTGCTTGGACGACACCGTGCTCGGCGCATGCGATGGCTTGGCGACAACCACCACCAACTCCACCGACTGCAGTCAAAGCACTTTGTGCTCGTGTGTAAACGACGCCCTTGTGCCCGAGGAAGGCCCGCCGTGCATCTGCTCTGAGGAGCACTACGAAGACAGTAGCCAGTGCTTGCCGTGCACCTCAGAGTGTTCCACGGACCAGTTTGAGTCCCAGGCATGCACGCCAACCCAGAACCGCCAGTGCCAAACGTGCACCGCCTCCTGCACCGAGGGCAAGTACCTTACCCCCTGCATGGCCACCGCTGATGCCCAGTGCGTGGATTGCACCATCTGTGATACCGATCAGTACGAGATTACGGCGTGCACCACGAACAGCAACCGCGAGTGCACCACCTGCACAGTCTGCAGCAGCAACCAGTACCAGGTTGCCGATTGCAGCGACTCCGCCGATCGCATGTGTGCAAGCTGTACCACCTGCACTGGTGACACATATGCGTCCACGCCTTGCTCCGAAGAGGTGGACACAGTGTGCTCCGACTGCTCGACGTGCACCGACACGCAGTTTCTCACGGCCGAGTGCACCCCGACCTCCAACACCATGTGCGAGGACTGCAGCACCTGCGATGAGGACCAGTTTGTCACGGCCAACTGCACGGATACAGAGGACACACAGTGTCAGGCGTGCACCACGTGTGACCCAACGGAGTACCAGAGCGTGGCGTGCTCGGCGTTTGCGGACAGCGAGTGTCTCCCCTGCACAACGTGCGAGGACACCGAGTATGTGCAACAGCCCTGCACAGATGTCACAGACACGGTGTGTATGGCCTGCTCCGTGTGTGATGCGCCCGAACAGTTCACCGCCACCAACTGCACGACATCAGCGGATACTATGTGTAGCGACTGCGCCACGTGTGGTGCCACGCAGTTTGAGACGACCGCGTGCACGCAGTGGAGCAACCGCGAGTGCCAGGACTGCCTCGAGTGCAACCCTGGCGAGTACCAGACCCGCAACTGCACGGAGACGGCGGACAGGGAGTGCGCACTGTGCTCCCAGTGTGACAACGATGAGTACATCAGCGTGGCCTGTGGCGTGACAACGGACACCGTGTGCGCCGATTGCGCCGTTTGCCGCAGCGACCAGTATGAGACCAGCCCCTGCACAGAGGTTGCAGATCGCACGTGTGCCAACTGTACCGAGTGCGAGCCAGGCTTCTTCACGTCGCGCGAGTGCAGTGCAACGCTGGACCGTAACTGCACCGCGTGCCGCACGTGCGCCGATGACGAGTTTGAGACCGTCCCCTGCACTGCAAGCAGCAACCGCGAGTGCCAGGCGTGCAGCACCTGCGACCCGACGCAGTACATTCTGCACGCGTGCAATGCGACCGCCAACACGGTGTGCGACGTGTGCTTGACGTGCGAACCGGGCACGTATGCAACCGGTGGGTGTGATGGCGTCAACCAGCGCACGTGCGGACCGTGCACGCAGTGTGACTTTGACAACGAGTATGAAACGCACGCGTGCGAGCCGCTTGCAGACCGCGTGTGCACCAACCTGACCGTGTGCGATTACGACGCCATGTTCATGTCTGTGATGCCCACGGCCACCACCGACCGCGAGTGCACAGCGCTCACCGTGTGCGACACGGCCACGCAGTACGAATCGACACCCAAGACGGTGACGAGCGACCGCATCTGCTCCCCCATCAGCAGCTGCGACGCCGGCGAGTTTGAGACCCGCGCGCCAACGCCAACAACGGACCGCGTGTGCGCGCTCTGTCCTGCGGGCACGGTTGACGACAACGGCGACGGCCTTGGCGAGTGTGTGCAGTGCCCCGCTGGCGTGTACACCACCAACGGCACAGTTGGGCCCTGCAGCGCCTATCAGTGCCCGGTGGCGACGGCCGATCTGGACATGAACCCGGCAACCGCGTGCGACGACTGCAACGGTGTCACCAACTACCAGAACGAGGAGGGCAAGACAACGTGCAAGGTGGTGAAGGATTGCCCGCCCGGACAGGAGGAGAACTCGCCGCCCGCACCCAACGCAGACCGCACGTGCCGCTTCTGCGTTCTCTCGCGCACCTACAAGCCGACAACGGGGCAGGCGCCGTGCATGAACACTACGACGTGCCCGCCTGGCATGGAGGAGACGACCCTGGCCACGCGATCGAGTGATCGCCAGTGCACCATGTGCGCAGACGGCAAAGTGAAGGAGGACCCTGGCCAGTCCACGTCGTGCGTGCCGCATTACATCTGCCCGGCAGGCCAACGCGTAAGTGCTCCGTGTGTTTCGCTCGTTGTGTTGTTCGTGTTGTTCGTGTTGTTCGTGTTGTTCGTGTTGTTCGTGTGTGTGTGTGTGTGTCTGTCTGTCTGTCTGACCGACTGTCTGTCTGTCTGTCTGTCTGTGTGTGCGTGATCGTGTTTGTTCATGTGTCTGTCTCTGTACGCGTCTACCTGCTCGTCCGTTGTTGTGTCTCTGTCCATCTCATCATCTTCCTGTCCCCTCACCATCAATTCCTCCCTCCCTCCATCCTCTCTGTCTCGTCACCACCTGGACAGGAATCTGCGGCCCCCACAGCGTCCACAGACCGCGTGTGCGAGGATTGTCCTGTCGACTTCTTCAAGACCAGCCCTGGGCAGGACCCCTGCCTGGAGGTGGACGTGTGTTCGCAGATGGAGTATGAGCTTCGTGCGCCAACTACATCCCAGGACCGGCTGTGTGAACCCATCACCGTGTGCACCTCCGAGCAGTGGCAGTCGACGGAGCCAACAGCAACCAGCGACCGCGTGTGCGAAGCGTGCTCAACGTGCCCAGAGGGTCGCTTAGAGGTGCAGCCGTGCACGCCAACCTCCGACCGCGTGTGCGAGGACTGCTCAGCGTGCACTGAAGGGGTTCAGTTCATTGCACAGGAGTGCGGGGTTGACGACACGGTGTGCCAGGACTGCCGCACGTGTCTGCCCACGGAGTACGAGACGGCCAGCTGCCAGCTCCGTCGCAACCGCCAGTGTGCTGCGCTCACCCGGTGCACGGGCAACGAGTATGAGGAGACGCCACCCACGGCCACCGCAGACCGGGTGTGCCTTGACCTGACCGTGTGCACGTCGCTCCAGTACGAGTCCCTTGCTGCGACAGACACCTCGGACCGAGAGTGCACGCAGCTGACGCAGTGTGTGCCCGGCCAGTATGTGTCACGCGCGCCAACCTCCACCACAGACCGCGAGTGCACGGTGTGCGCGGAGGGAACGACGGACCACGATTCCACCGCGTCCACGCCGTGCCAGTCGTGCAGCGCAGGCACGTATGTCCCTGAAGGGTCGGCGGGCGCCTGCAGTACGTTTGTGTGTCGTGCTGGCACCATTGACGATGATGAAGACGCGTCCACGGCGTGCGTGTCGTGTGTGTCGGGCGTGTCGCACCAGCCCGACGCAGGCCAGACCGCCTGTGTCCCCGTCACGGTGTGCGCACCTGGGTTTACGGAGAGCATCGCTCCGACTGCAGTGCGTGATCGCGGATGCAGCGCATGTGCCATGGGCAAGTTCAAGGCAACGCCCGGGTCAGATGCGTGTGAGGACTGGGCTGTGTGCAGCATGAGCACGCAGTACATTGCGCAACACCCCACTTCCACGTCGGACCGCGTGTGCGAGGACATTACGGAATGCGACGCCATCACGCAATACGAGACGGTTGAGCCTACGGCCACCACAGACCGCAAGTGCACAGCACTCACCACGTGCAGGGCGGACACGGAGTATGAGTCTGTTGCTCCAACGCCAACCACGAACCGCGTCTGCAAGACGCTGCGTGTCTGCTCCGGTGACGAGTTTGAGGTACAACGACAAAGATTGTGTGCACATATGTGTGTGCGTGTGTGTGTGCATGTGTGTATGAGCGTGTGGGTGGTGTTTCTGTGTGATGCCATGTCGTGTGCGCACGCGTTTGTGTGTTTGTGTGCGAAAGGGGGGGGGGTTCCAACTGTGCCCGTGTGTGATGTACTGCTCGTAAGCTTTCCCACTGTTTTCGTTTCATCTCACCCATTCCCCTCTGCTTGCGCAGGCCACCGCGCCCACAGCCACGAGCGACCGCGTGTGTCTGCCCGTGCAATCGTGCGACGACGGCTACTTTATTGAAGCCGACGCAACCCCAACCTCCGATCGCGTGTGCACGCTGTGGACCGTATGCGATGCAGACGAGTACCAGAGCGTCGCCCCTTCCCTGTGAGTGCTAGGGGTCTGGCGTGGGGCAAGTGGAGTTACCAGCACGTGGTTTGTCTTGCTGGCAATTCCTACGCCATCATGCTGCTGAGTCTCTGCTTGTCGTTGTGACTCGCTCACGCCCACCCTAACGCTCGCACCACAATGAAACAAACACACACACAATCAACCAATCAAACACACAAACACACACAAACACACACAATTAATGAATGCAACACCCCCCCCCCCCTCTCAACACACACACACACACAATTAATGAATGAAACACCCCCCCCCCTCTCACACACACACACACACACACACACACACACACACACACACACACGCACACACAAACATGCATACAGGAACCGCGACCGCGAGTGCACGAAGATCAGCGCGTGCGTGGACGGCACGTACGAGACGGCATCGCCAACACAGACAACGGACCGACAGTGCGCAGACTGCCGCACGTGTGCAGCGGGCACGTTTGAGTCGCAGGCATGCACCGCGTCAACCAACAGGGCGTGCACGGCCTGCTCGCCGTGTGCGGAGGGTGATGCGTACGAGATGCAGGCATGCACACCTACAAGCGACCGCGTGTGTAGCCCTTGCTCCATGTGCATGGATGGGTTCTTCATCGACGCAACGTGCACTGCACTGGACAACACGGACTGCTCCCGCTGCTCCCGCTGTGCACAGGGCAGCTACCAGACTCAGCCGTGCGGCGCTGCTGCCGACACGCAGTGCACCACATGTCGCACGTGCACGGCTGGCGTGACGTTTGCCACTGGCGGGTGTGTCAACGAGCTTGACACGGAGTGCACGCCCTGCAGCGCGTGTGGCGCAACCGAGTTTGTGTCGCTGGCGTGCACGCCCACGACCGACACGGGCTGCACCGCTTGCAGCGTGTGCCCGATTGGCAAGCACATTGACCAGGCGTGTGGCGAGACCACCGACACGGTGTGTGCCGAGTGCGGCAACGGCAAGTACCAGGATACGCCCGGCGCCCAGGCATGCAAGGACTGCACGTCATGTCAAGCAGGAACGTACATCAAGTCCCCGTGTGGTGTTGCGGTGGATGCCGTGTGCGAGGAGTGTGAGAGCGGCAGGTACCAGGACCAGTCGGACAAGGCCTCGTGCAAGCGATGCAGCGTGTGTCCCGCAGGCAAGAAGGAAGTGCAGGCGTGCACGGCGTCCTCCAACACGGTGTGCCAGGACTGCGAAGACGGGTTCTACCAGGACGAGGGGGATCGCGCCACGTGCAAGCGCTGCAGCCGCTGCTCGCCGGACGAGTACGAGGAGCAGGCGTGCACCAGCACGAGCGACACCGTGTGCGTGGCGTGCACGACGGGGTGCAGCCCGGGCGAGCGCGTCACGGCATCTTGCAGTGACACCGCCGATCTGCAGTGCTCCGTGTGCCCGACGGACGAATTCCAGGCATCGGATGACCACCTCGACACGTCATGTCTGACGTGCAGCACCTGTCGCCGCGGTCAGTACGTCACCCGCTCCTGTACTCGCACGCTCGACCGCACGTGCGCGAGCTGCGACCCTGGCGCGTACTCTGACGCGGAGAATGCGCAGGAGTGCGCCAAGTGCGGACACGGCACGTACCAGGAGCGACCGGGCCAGACATCGTGCACGGAGTGTGTGAGCGGCACGGCGTCGTCCGTGACGGGCGCCACATCGAGTGACGTGTGCGCGCCGTGCGATGTGGGCCAGTACCAGGACCAGACTGGGCAGTCCGTGTGCAAGCGGTGTCCAACGGGCACGGCAAACGGCATCACGGGGGCAACGTCGCTTGACGACTGCGTGTCATGCTCGCTTGGCTCGTACCAGGACGAGAGCGGGAAGGGCACGTGCAAGGAGTGCCCTGCTGGCGCATACCAGGACGACATGGGGCAGACCGGATGCAAGCAGTGCGCACGTGGCAAGTACTCCAACGTCGTTGCGGCCACCACCGTCAACGCGTGTCAGGACTGTCGCCAGGGCTTCTACCAGCCACAAAAGGGCCAGACCTCCTGCGTACCGTGTGCTGTGGGCCATTTTTCCACAACAACACGCGCCATTTCCGGCAGCGTGTGCCAGGCGTGCGCGGAAGGGTCATACCAGGACCAGGATGGTTCAAACTCGTGCAAGATGTGCCCACGTGGCACGTTTGGGTCTGTGACTGCAGCCACGTCGGTGGACGATTGCTCCTCGTGCGCGGCAGGCAAGTACCAGCCAGAGGTTGGACAGACGGCGTGCATCGAGTGTCCACGCGGCACATATACGAATGACATGCGCCAAACCTCGTGCATTCCCTGTGACGAGACGGAGTTCCAGGACAAGACGGGCCAGGAGGCGTGCAAGCCGTGCATTGCCTGCCTTGATGGCTACACGGATGTTGGTGGCTGCAACCGCACCCACGACCGCATCTGTAAAGGTGCGTAACACTACTTGTGCCTGTATGTGTGTGTGTGTGTGAGTGAGTGAGTGTGAGTGAGTGTGAGTGTGAGTGTGAGTGTGAGTGTCTGTATGTATGTGTGTGTGTGTTTCGCGTGTGTGTGTGTGCGTGTGCGTAAGTGTGTGTGACTGTGAAGCCGCAACAGCCACTGCGTCCTCTGCCTGCTTGCTTTGGACTGTTCGTCGCCTTTACATATTCGTTCACGCTCTTCTTGCACTCACAAATTTGCTACGCCTTGCCTGGCCCCTCTCTCCCCCCTCCCCCCCCCTCCACTGCGTCCAGACATTGATCCCCCCATGATTGTGATTGTGGACAGCAACAACAACGACATTGCGGACATCTACATTGTTGAGGCGACAGATACAGGCGACTACACGCCCCTCCAGGCGCGTGCGTTTGACGCAGCAGAGAAGAAGAGCCTGCCAGTCACCATCACGGGCGAGGACAACGTCAACACACGTAAGTTCTCTCTCTCTCTCTCTCTCTCTCTCTCTCTCTCTCTCTCTCCCTCTCTCTCTCTCCCTCTCTCTCTTTCTGTCTGTCTGTCTCTGTCTCTGTCTCTCTCTCTGTCTCTCTCTGTCCCTCTCTCTCTCTCTCTCTCGCTCTCTCTCTCTCTCTCTCTCTCTCGCTCACTCTCTCTCTCTGTCTCTCTCTCTCTATCTCACCCTCGCTACTCTCACTCTGGCTGGGTTTGTGTGTGTGTGACGGAGATATCGGTCGCGGGTCTGTTCTCTCTCTGTCTCAGAATCTATGTCTCTGACGCTTCTAACAAAAGGTGCGCGAACTCACTCTACAAAGTCTGCGATCACACTCACAAGGAAAATGAGGGATGGGGTAAGGGATGGGAAAAAAGAGAAGAAGTTAATGTCCAATG
>NW_004754918.1:271548-308815 GCF_000188695.1 Salpingoeca rosetta | reverse complement strand
TATCTCTCTCTCTCTCTCGCTTGTCGCTTTGCGCTCTGCTTCAATGCGTGTGCAAGCGAGAGCCCCGCTTATCCTCCATTGGGCATGCTTTCTCCCACACGCGAAATGCAACACAGCCTGAGTTGCAGAAACAAAATCATGAAACTCTTCGCAACTAACCCCTCCCCCCCCCCCACACACACACACACCACAACACAGGCCAACCTGGGGATTATGTGGTGACGTACACGGCTGTCGACTCGTCTGGGAACGAGGCGAGGATGGACGTGACGGTGCGCGTGGTGGACGCCACCAAGCCGCGCATCGAGTTTAACCCGCTGCTGCTTGTTGTGGAGGCGGCAGTCGACAACCCAGACTTCCTTGCGGGCGTGAGCGCGTACGACAAAGTGGACGGGGACCTCACATCCAAGGTGCGCACCAACGCGGCCTCTGTTGTGAACCTTCGCAGTCCAGGCGACTACGAGGCTCGCTACTTCCTCGCTGGGCCAGACAGCAGCGGCAACTTTGCGCAGGACCAGCTGCGCACCATCCGCGTTGTCGACACCACCAAGCCCGTGCTGGTGCTTGACCCGCCAACCAACCTGACCCACGAGGCAGGCACGCCCTATGTTGACCCGGGTTACCGCGCCACAGACACGCTTGACGGCGTCCTCACAGGCACCGACCAAGTCCAGATCTCAAACGAGGTAAGCGTGGTCGCACCCGCACCCTTGTTTTGTTTCTGGTGGTTTGTGTTTGTACTTGTGTCTGTGCGTTTGAGTTTGCGTGTGTGTGTGTGTGTGTGTGTGTGTGTGTGTGTGTGTGCGTGCGTTTGCCTCTTAATGCTGCTTCTGCCGATGTGATTACACTCGCAATTGCACATGCTCACTCACATTCACACTCTCATGTAATCACACTCACCCCACAATCTCATTTACTCACCCACATTCACTCCCTCACTCCCCTTCCTTCCTGTCCCTCTCCGCCACTCTTCAGGTGAATGTGTTTGCACGCAACTTTGAGGTGTTCTTCGTCACGTTTACGGCGACAGATCAGGCGGGTAACACGGTGACTCGAATTCGCACCGTCACTGTGGTCGACACAAAGCCGCCCGTCATCACCATCAGCGGCGACAGCGAGGTGTTCACAGAGGCTGCCCTGCCGTACACAGATGACGGCGCAAGTGCCACGGACGTGCGGGATGGCGACATCACGCCCAACGTCGACAACCCTGTGAACGTGTTCCCCGCATCGGTGCCAAAGATGTTTGCCGTGACGTACGTTGCGCAGGACGCTGCGGGCAACATGGCGACAGCCACTCGCCAAGTGACCGTCCGCGACACGCTTTCCCCCACGGTGACGCTGCGTGGTGCTAATCCCTTCTACATCGAGGCCGGCGTGGCAAGGAGCGTGCCTGGTGTGCAGGTGTCTGACCTGTACGACCGTGAGCAGGACATTGCGCTGGTGAGCAACGTCGCCGATGTGAACATCCGGCCTGCCTCCACCCCTGCCGTGTACACGGTGACCTACACGGCCACAGACCGCTCCGGCAACTCGGCGTCTGTCACGCGCAAAGTGATTGTGGAGGACACGACGGAGCCGTCCATCCTGCTTGAGGGCGCAAACCCGCTGGAGTGGGAGGGCGGTGTGACGTGGAGAGACCCGGGCCTGAGCGTGGCGTTTGACTCGTTTGACGGTGACGTGAGCGCGAGCACTATCACGGGCGTGCAAGTGCGCGATCTGGGTGTGCGGCAGGAGGCCCAGTGCTCATTCTCAACGGCAGAGATGTTTGCTGAGCCGCCCGCCCCAACCTCCTACCACTCCACCCCGCCCAGCGTGCGCTTCGTGGACGTGTTTGCCCCGCCCAACACCGTGTACGACATTGTGTACACTGTGAGCGACCGTGCAGGCAACCAGGCGTCCCGCACACGCTCTGTCGTCATCCGCGACACCATCCCGCCGCAGGTGTACCTGCGCGGCCGCCGCTCCATGTACATCGAGTACCTCACCCCCGAGATGATGGCAGACCCCGCGTTTGCGGGCATGCTGTATCCGCGACCGGGTGCGGAGGCCCAGGACCGCCTGGATGGCGACATCTCTGCCAGCATCTGTGTGACGGTGTCACGGTTTGAGTTTGACGCGACGCGGCCCGGTGCGGTGGCGGCGTTCAACGAGACCCTGCCGTGGTACACGCTGCGGCAGCGGTCTGGGTTCAACAGCCTGCTCAACTCCGAGCCCGTGGGCACGCTGTTCCTGGTGGAGTACGTTGCGCTGGACGGCGCGGGCAACACGGGCAGCGAGATGCGGCGGGTACTGGTGCGCGACAGCACACCACCGCTCATCACCATCGGAGGCAACGACACTGTTGCGGTGCCATATGGCACGACCGTGGCACACGTGGTCGGTGGCTACAGCGCACACGACTGGCACGATGGTGACGTCACAGACAGGGTGCGCGTGCACGGTGTGGGGGACATTGACGTGTACGTGAGCGCCAGGTACACTGTCACGTACCGCGTTGCTGACCAGGCCAACAACACAGCAGAGGTGTCGCAGATTGTGGATGTGCTGCCTGTTGTGCGCCCGGCACCAGGGTACACGGTGACAATTCGCTTCCAGGCGTTCAAGAACCAGATCATCCCAGACGTGCCCGAGTTTGAGCGCATGATGACGCAGGACGTGTTTGGCGGCGACTTTGCCATTGTCCTCTCCGTGGAGGAGCGGGCCGTCAACTCGGGTTCGGAGACTATGGTTGAGGTTGGCGTGCGCGACCGGGACACGCTGGCGTGGATCCCGTCGACAGAAGTGGCGCGCGTGGTTGAGGCGTCGCGCGCTGTTGCCAACGGCGACATCTTTGGGTTTGGCGTGGCCGCCGTCAAGGCATCCGGCAGCTCCAGCGGAGGCAGCGGCGTGGGGACGGGCGCGGTGGTGGCTGCCGTCGTGTGCGTGGTGATCGTGGTGGCGGTGATTGCGTTTGTGGTCATCCGCCGCCGCACACACCGCAACGCCCTGGGCCCGTCACCCGTGCACAAGCCGTCCGGGTGGGACGAGTCCAACCCGCACCCGTACCGCGTGGAGCACGCTGGCGGGGGCGCGCGGAGCCCGCGGCAGAAGAAGGGCAAGAAGCCGTCCATGCTTGACATTGACCATCGCGAGCGCGCGTCCATTGGCATGACGTACGAGAACCCGCTGTTCCAGAACCGGAAGAAAGCGCCGGACAACGGGTTTTACGAGCTGGAGAAGCACCGCAATGCGCCAGCCCAGCAGGACATGTACATGCCCGCGGGCCAGAACGGCGAGGCCCCGCGCGGGTTTGGGTTTGAGGTGTTCCAGGGCGGCCTTGGCGTTGCCGAGACAGACGATCAGGACTACGACAAGCCCGTCGTGCGCGCAGCAGACCCCAACGACGTTGGCATGTACGACAAGCCTAAGGTGCGGCTGGACGGCAGCGAGGGCCTTGGCGGTATGATTGACGACGACGATGATGAGGTGTACGACCTGCCCAACAGGGGCGGTAGGAAGGCCGCGATGCCGCCGCCGCTGCCGGCAAAGAAGAGCGACGCTGCGTTTGCTGGCATTCTGGAGGCGACTGGCGGCGACGACGATGACGACGATGAAAGCGACGGAACGCCGGACCTGCTCGCCCACGCCGTGACGCTGCCGGGCTACTTTGGCCAGATGAAACGCGACGCAGCGGAGGAGCGGCTGCTGGAGGAGGCGCCGGGCACCTATCTGTTGCGTGCAAGCAAGTCGGTTGGGGGCGTGGTGCTGTCGTGCAAGACGCCTGCGGGCCATGTGGAGCACCACGTGATGGAGATGAACGAGTCTGGGCGGGTGACAATCAACGCGGACCAGCTCAACAACTGCGTGGGCCTGTCGCAGGCGATTGCCATGCTGCGCAGCGCCAACACGTTCCTGCCGTATGTTCTCACGCAGCCGCTCAAGGACACGAGCGAAAGCAGCGACGTCACCCTCAACTTTGTGCGGGGAACATCTGAGCGGCGCCGCGGTGGGCGGCAGCAGCCACCACCGCTCAAGTCGCGATCGAGCGGTGCAGCCGGCGGCGACAACGCGACCACCACTGCCGCTGGTGGCGGGGGTGCGCCGTTTGGAGGGTCGTCGCGGTGGCTGCATGGCGCCATCTCCCGCAAGGAGGCGGAGAAGAGGATGGCTGCTGCGGGGCTGACGGATGGGCTGTTCCTCGTGCGTACCAAGGACAAGTCGTATGCGCTGACCATGAGCGATGACAAGCGCGTGAGCCACCATCTCATCACGCCTGCGCCTGGTGGTGACTGGGTTGTGAACAACAAGCAGCTGCCGGAGCGGTGCGAAACGGTTGAGGATGTCATTGCACTGCTGGCACGCACGCGTGTGGACACGGTGCCTGCCAAGCTCACCACGCCACTGCAGCCCGACGCTGAGGCGTAACGTAACCACGTCTCATGCGTGTGTCTTTGTGTGTGCGTATGTGTGTGCGTATGTGTGTGTGCGTGTGTGTGTGTGCGCGCGCGCGCGTGTGTGTGTGTCTTTTTTTTTCTTTGTGTGTGTCTTTTTGTGTGTATCGGTACTTTGACCATTGTGTTTTGGTTGTGTGCCACCAACGCTCACGAGGCTTCACCACCACCAAGTTAGCTGCTGCTGACCTTGCTCATCCTGCTAGTTGTTTCTGTTTCCCTCCCCTTCTCCCTTTCGTATCTCTTGCCATAGGTGTGAAGCTTTCACAACGTATGTGTGTATGTGTGTGTGTGTATGAGTTTGTGTGCGTTTGTGTGCTCTCCTTGATTGCATTCGGTGGCTGTGGGAAGTGCCATTTCGTCTTCCTGTGTTTTGCTTGCTTTTCTTGGCCCCCATTTCTCGTTTCCCTGTTTGCTGTATTGGGCTCAAATCGAACCACCTCAGTGAACAGCGCCATGACAGCTGCCTGCCGACAATGATGATGATGTTGATGATGTTGATGATGTTGATGATGATGACATATGTAACAGCATGTTGCGCGGGTGAACCGCTGGCAGGAAACGCCTGCCGGCAACATGGCAAAACAGGCGAGGCAGGAGGTAATGTGATGTAACACAACACAACAAATCGGCGTCAAACAGGAGCGAGCTCTCGTGCACAAGTCATGGTGTGGGATTGATTGTTGGCGTGGTGGTGTGCGAATAGAGACTGCTAGGGGGCCGTGCTGCTGCTGCCATCCATCACATGTTGATGGATGAACGATACAGCCTCTCCTTGTGCCTTCGCGCATGCTCCAACTGTGAAACGGGCCCGGGAGGGGGGACAGGCGAGCAAGTGGTGATTCGTGTGAGATGTGGATGGAAGCAGAGTGCAAGTGTGTGTGTGTGTGCGTATGTGTGTGAACAAGCAAGCGTGTGTTCCGGAAAGGACTGATCATACACACACAACACAACATAATACAACACACACACACGCGTGCGCACACATGCATATACACCATTGCATGTACACGTACGCACCTTTTTCGCCTTGCGATATGCCTTGACAAATTCGCCAACTTCCATTTCGTCTGAACCAGATCCGACACGAGTCAAATGCATGAGCGTGAGCGAAGTCTTGAAGCGATGATCACATTTGCATCATAGTCGGTCACGAAGCTTGTGTGCATCGTGAAAAGGTAAACAGCTAATTGCTACAGGCGAGTGCGTGAGCAGATGCATCAACGGACCATCGTGAAACTTGTCCAGAATTTCCTCTGCTTGTCCTTCCGCCTCCGACGCCTGAACTGCCAGTGTCGCTGCAATTGTGTCCGAGTTGAATTGCTAGATTTGTTTGTTTGTTTGTGTGTGTGTGTGTGTGTGTGTGTGTGTGTGTGTGTGTGTGTGTGTGTGTGTGTGTGTGTGGGTGTGGGTGTGGGTGTGTGTGTGGGTGTGGGTGTGTGTGTGTGGGTGTGTGTGTGTGGGTGGGTTGGGTTGCGCAGAGGGGGTGACAGCAGCGTGAGTTGTGTTGCAAGGGAGAACGTCATGACGATGCGGTGCACACGTTCAACACTTGAGGGGAGAACAGATGGACAGGACAGAACAGAACGAGAGGATGGAAGGGGGGGGGTTCAACGCACACATACACAACAAACACACATGCATGTGGCGAGCGAACGCGTGTGCAACATCGATTGTACTCACGTCGGCCAAATCCGTTTGCTTGGACACTTTTGCCTGCACGCTTTCTGTCCGCCTGAAGATTTCGTCCTGAAGAGACTTCAACTCCGCCTTTGCCGCATTCAACTCGGGCTCCATCGACAGGTTTTGTTCTGCCAGGTGAACCACAGTTGTGAATGTGTGTGTGGAGTGTAAAAGGAAGTGCTTCTGCATGCAACGAAGATCGAGCAAGCAAATACACACACGCACACACACACATGCTCACACACATGCGTGGCGTACCTGCGAGAACAGCGACGGCGTGCTTTGTGTGCTCGACGGCCTGGATGCACTGGTTGGTGTAGTCGAGGCCCTCCACGAATTCGTCGATTTTCGCCGATGACGAGCGTAGCGCCTCAAGCTCCTCCATGCTGGTGGTGGTGATGACGATGTGGTCATGGGGTGATGGCATGATGGGTGAAGACATGGTGATGATGTATGATGTGGTGGCGATGATTTGTTGGTTGGATCGTGATGGCGAACGGAGAGGGCAGTCAAGCAGTTGCGTCGATGGAAGCAAAGGTACAGTGACATGCAACATACACACATGAAATACAAACACATGTACACACATGCATACACATGCACACAGAACTATATGTGCACAACACGAAGACGATGGCGCCAACCTCATGTCTTTGATGAGGTGCTCAACATCTGGGAGCGCCGGCAAATGCGCGCTGCCAGTGCTGGCGCTGGCGCTGTGTGTATGTGTGTGGGAGTGACCCGTTGCATTTGTGGACGCCGAGTAGTGGCTGTGCTGGCTGTAACTGGGGCTGTGTGTCGACGGCGATGTTGGGGACCTGAGAGATGTCAAACACAAGACCGGTGCAGGAGGAAGGAGCAAAAGTACAACGTCATCTCATACATCTTTACGCTTGATGCCAAGATTGCGACAAGTGATATGAAGCAGGAACAAAGGGCCAATGGTGCTAGCGCTAGTGATCATGTGCCGCACACAGACGTACATGAGAAAGTGCGGTGGGTTGTCGGTGAGTTGGCGGATGACCTGATGCGCGACCTGGCCGAGATCAGACGTCATGCTCCACTGCTCATGCCGTACGCGAGGGACAGAGAGACAGAGACAGAGGTGGGTAGGGGCGAGCGGTGGTTTGTAGGGGGCGTGGTTGTGTGTGTGGGTGGGGGGGGGGAGGGGTTGTGCGTGTGTGTTGTTTTATGTGCATGAGACAATGTGACACGCATGCACACACACAACACACACAACACACACAACACACACAACACACACAACACACACAACACACAACACACACGCACACGAAACTATCGACTGCAGTGTGCTGTATGTCACATGCGTTTGCCGTACCTCTTGCAGAAGATGGCAGCCAGTGACAGATCCCTGCATTGTTGGGAAACAAGAACAAAGGCCACGTGCGAGTGTGTGTGTGTGTGTGAGCTGGCTGCCTCGAGATGGTGCCTGCCGGTGTAGGATGTCCACAACGTTGTGCAGGCAGGTCAGAAGAAACAAGTGACAGCAAGAACAGCAAGAACAACAACAGCGACAGGTAGTGGCGGACAGCAGCAGCAGTTAAGACACATGTGCATACGGAAGAAGGCTCGAGCCATGGATGCTGCATGGGCGGGCCTTGGACGCTGAGAACCGGCGGCGCCTGGGGAAAGTTGATGGGAAGGAAGCTGCGCAAGCACAGACGACACAAACCAAGCGGCCGCATGCGTGTGCAGCGACAAGAATAAGAAGAAGAAAAAGAAGCGGCAAGAAGAAGAAAAGTGGTGAGGCCTGGAAGCTGTAGAAGAGCCAGTGAGCGAACAAACCAATCACGAGGACCAGCAATCTCCCCTACTCGACCGGGGAACAGGCGCACAAGAACGGAACCAACATGGTGAGGGTGAGGGATTTGCCTTTCGCCGTGAATGGAACACGGAACTTGCTGTTTGGCGTCACCGTCTCCACCCTGAACAACGGTAGAAGCAAGAAACCCGGCGTTAGTCAGTCATTGCTTCGATGCATGGTGTGTGTGTGTGTGTGTGAGTGTGAAGTAGCGCTCTTGAAGACAAATGGGGCTTTGAGGAGCTGGGGGGTTTGAGGACAAGAGGACGAAACACAAACACTCAGACAACCAAACTAGAACAGACAGAACAGATGGTGGGCACACCTGCATTTCGATTCCAAGGATTGGATATGTCTGCGGCGCAAGTCCGACAGGTGGGTGGTGGACTGTGACGCTTGTTGCGTCGCCGTACCACCACCAACACGGAAGCTGAACGACATTGGGTGGGTTTTGTTTGTGCGGGTCCACCAAAGAGGGGGGTTGGTTGGTTGGCTGTCTTCTTCTTAGCTCGTTGCTTGCTCTTGATGTTGTAGAAATGTAGTTGAAGATTTCCACCAACAATCCACAATGATGACACATCGAATGTGTGGTGCTGTTTGTTGGAGTGGCTGCTCGTCAAGTCACATCGCAACATCACGCACACACACACACACACACGCACACACAAACACACATACACACACACTCTCTCACTCTCACACACATGCTTCTCGTTGCGTGAGTGTGGCCATTATCATGCAGTGTAGTCATCAACGAAAGCTACAGTGGTCTGTATCATGTGTGGAGAATGAGGTCAGTCACAGAAACACACAGACACACAATCACACACACAAAAGGTGGAACTGCAAGAACACAAAAGACATTGAAAAGCAACTGTAACTGCAGCAATAGCAGCGCGAGAGTTAACGACTCAAAGACTCCCTGCCAAAAGTAATTCAGGACAGAACAGGCTGTAACACAAGAACAAGCAGATGCGAAATCAAATCGACCAAGCCACATGGAGGATACTGTTGCAACGTTGAAGTGCCCAGCCAACCGGCAAGGAAAACACGACAACAATTCACAGATCTGAAGCAGAACAACGGGAGAAATGGCAGACAGGCCACCGCCTTCACCTCCCCTCCCCCCCTCTCCCCCCCTCCCCTCTCCCTCTGGTCACGTTGCTTCACTGGTGTCCACCATTCACCACGACAGGTCGTCATCCTTCTTGAAGGAGAGGGTGGGGCTGTTTTCCGAGTAGAACTGGCTGTACCAGCGCCGGTGCTGGGCAATGAGCTTGTCCTCCTTGACCAGCACGGGGTTCTTGCGGTACATCTTGTTGTTCCACACCATGACGTCGCGCTCAACTTGCTTCGCCTCGCCAATCAGATAGAACTTGGACACAATTTGCGGCACCGTGAACGACGAGTAGATGGTGTGCGTCAGCTCCTGTTTGTGTGTGTGTGTGTGTGTGTGTGTGTGTGTGTGTGTGTGTGTGTGTGTATGTGTGCGTGCGTGTGTGTATGAGTATGTGTATGTGTGTGTGTGTGTAAAATTGAGAGAATATGCGTGACAATATGTGCAAGCGAGGAACATCAGACACAACAGACGGTAGAGCAAGGTGCTTCATCAAAAGACACACACGCCATACGCACATACGCACACACGCACATGCACGCACCTGGTAGAGGGGCTCGACGGGGGTGAGGGTCTGGACAAACACGCCGGTGCCGAAGAAGGAGGACCACTCGAGATACACAAGCCCAGGGCCAACCTGCAGTCGTGGTGGTGGTGATACCACGTGGTGGCGTTGAGGGTACCCGGGGAAAGGCACAAGGCTTCATGTGCGTGTGTGTCGTGCACACAAATACAAGGACACGATAGGCACACTTGCATGCACGCCCCCCCCCGCCCGCTCGGCACTGCAAGAGATGTGGACCTGTGTCGCCGTGAGCTTGATGTCCATGACGGGGAGTTCATGTCCGAAGATGGAAAGACGATGGACAAGGTTGAGGACGGAGAGATGCTTCTTGCCAGGCTCCTCCACAGGCGCCCACGACGCGTACCAGTTGTGTTTCACAAACTCAAACCGCGAGCTAATCGGACAGGAGAAGTGTGTGTGTGTGTGTGTGTGAGTGTGTGTGTGCGTGTGTGAGTGTGTGCGTGCGTGCGTGTGTGTGCGTGCGTGCGTGTGTGTGCGTGCGTGCGTGTGTGCGTGTGTGTGTGTGTGTGCGTTTGGGGGTTGCATACACGACACGACACACGACACACGACACACGACACACGACGACGTACACGTGACGACATGTGAGAAGAAAGCACCTTTGTGCTTCACAGAGACACAGGTCTTGCCAAACGACAACACGCACGCGCGTGCACGGACCTGTGTGTATCTCTGAGGTCTGTGCCCGAGAGGAGACCGGGTCCATGCAGGTAGTGGAGATGCGCCACGTCCGCGCCGTTCTCAGGCACCTCCTGCACACACGCACGCACGCACGCATGAGGGGAAGGAGGGTTGGAGTGGTCACTTGTGAGCAACATGTCATGCACACACGCACACAACACACAAAAACACACGTACACACGTACACAGCACACACGCACACACACAACACACGCGTACCTGGATGTGGCAGTTGAGGTAGTGGCGGGTGAACCCGCTCCACCACCAGCCGTTGTTGATCTTCTTCAGCTCGGGCGGGTACCACGTGGGATCCCGGTCCTCTGCATCAAACCTGATCACGGCAACGGGCAAGACGATGGTGGTGATGACGATGGTGAGAATGGTGAGGTGCGCATCTTGTCGTGAGACAGGCAGCTGCACGCACATGCGCACACACACACACACATACACACGCATACATCGTCACACATCACACGCACACGCACACACTCATGCACACACGCATACATCCACACATACATCCACGCACGCATACCGTACCAGAGGAGGACGTGGCCGTTGACCTCGTGGACGTGGTAGGAGGTGGTGTGCGCCTGCTCGGGGATCTTGGACTTGCTGTAGGGGATGTCTGTGCACTTGCCCTCGCAGTTGAACTTCCAGCCGTGGAACGGGCAGTGCAGCGTCTCGCCAACAACCATGCCGCCTGCAGCGCAAAGGAGGCGGAAGCGGGTCGGGTAGCGGGTGAAGCGGGTGAAGCGGGTGAAGCGGGTGAAGAGCGGGGGAGGTGACTTGTGAGTGAGTTATGGAAGGGTAGTGGCCAAGACACGAGAAGCCAAACGCAAAGCAACAAAGCAACACACACACACACACACACACACACACACACACACACACACACACACACACACACACCTGCGGCAAGGTTGGCGCCGAGATGGGTGCAGTAGGCGTCCAGACAGCCGACCTTGCCAGACTCCGTGCGGAACACAGCAAACTCCTTTCCAAGAATATGCACCTGCTTGGCGCCTTAGTTGGTGTGAAGTGTGTGGGTGTGGGTGCACAGGCACAAGCGTGTGGGCTAAAACGACGTGACCGCGCTCTCAGACTCGACTGTCGTGGCGGCGGCAAGAACATTGGCCAGTCACATTGGCCAGTCATATTGGCCAGTCATCACACCGCAACCAACACCCAGAGCTCACTCACTGCCTGGCTTGAGGTCGCGCGAAAAGCAGAGCTGGAACCAGCCATTGGGATACACGGGTGGAAGGTCGCCTGTCAACCGGCGCCGGCGCACCTGTCAGGTGATATTGGCAAGGGAACAGCGAGACGAAAGGCATCCTTGTGAACCAACTGCGACGCAACGCAACGCAACGCAACGCAACGCAACACACACACACAGACACACAGACACACAGACACAGACACACACACACACACACACACACACACACACACACACACACACACACACACACACGCGCACGCACACGCGCGCGCGCTCATGCACCGACGATGCAGCGCCTGTTCCGCCTCCTCAAAAGCAATACATTTCCCCGTTCACGTCGTCCACTGCCTCCCTCAACCCTGCCCCCGCCCTGGTGCACACCTCATTGGCGCGCTCGACGCGGCTCTGGTCCGGCTCCATCAGGTATCCGACGTCGTGCATTCGACGACGGTAGCGGGCAGGCACGAAGAGAAGGCGGTACACGAGGTAGACGGCGGTGAGGACGACAGTCCAGAAGAGGAGCCGACTGCCCATCACGGTGTCCACAACGACGCCAGCCTCTCCAACAACGGCCTCCCACTCACGCTGCACGGTTTCTGACTGTGGCAGCATGTCGGCAAGCTGCGCCACTGCTGTCGTGACCACCCCCATCTTTCCGTTTCTTCTGGCTGTGCAGTCTGTCCAAGCGAGGGCAGTGTCGTGCGTGAGCTTTGGCAGACAATGCACACCAGTGAACAAACAATGCGTGCAAACGCGAGTGCGTTTCTGTTGCACCCCCATTCACGCAAAAAGCAAGCAATCAGCAAGCAACAAGACACACAAAGACAGACGACCTTTGGTTGGCAAACAATACCAGCAGCAGGTGCACCCTCAACACCCACCCACTGCCAGGTTTTTGATGCAAGCAAACCTGGCCAAGGCAAATTTGCCTTTGTGTGCTGAAGGAAGTCAAACTTGACTTTTGAGGACCGCGAATTTTTCAAACCGCCAAGCAAACGAAGACAAGACAACGCTCAAAGATGGCATCGACGCTGCGCAAGGCCACGGACATCTGTCAGGAGACACGCGAGGTGTTGGACCCGGAGGAGGATGTTGCCAAGGTGCAAGCCATCAAGGAGGCCACCCACGCCACCTTTGAGGGGTGGAGCAAAGAGGAAAAGTCCCTCCAAGACCAAATCAGAGGTGTGTGCCTGCGTATGTGTGTGTTTGTGTGCGTGTGTGTGATGCAGAAAGGTGTGGGATGCAGAGTGTGCTTGTTTGTGTGTGTGTGTGTTTGTGTGTGTGTGTGTGTGTGTGTGTGTGTGTGCGTGCGTGCGTGCGTATGCGTGTGTGTGTGCGTGCTTGTGTTTGTGTGCTTGTTTGTTTGTGAATCAGTGTGTGGATATGAGGGTGCATCTTGTGTTTTGTTGGTTGTGCATGTGTCAGCGAAGCAGTCTGGTACCCATAGCATGTGTCTCGTGTGTTCACATGCGCGCCCATGCTCACGCGTGTAAACGCTCAACTGTTTCCTTTGACTGACTGTTGAACTGATCCCAACCATTCAAACACAACTCAACTCAACCGCAGAGCTAACGCGGGAGTACGAAGAGAGCAAACGCGCAATCCCAGACGCCCTGACCGAGGAAGACCAGGAGCGGGCACTGGATGTGCTTGACGAGCAGCTGCAGCAAGCAGCAACCTCGTGTCGAACACAAGAGGATGCGCTCACCCGCAAGCGTGCGCAGATCAAGGCCCTGAAAACGGAGATTGAGGACCTGGAACGCAAGAAGGTGGACATTCAGCGACAAGCCAAGGAGAACTCCGCAGCCGCCAAGCGGTGCGTGTATGTGTGTATGTATGTGTTGTGTGTATGTGTGTGTTGTTTGTATGTGTGTATGTATGTGTGTATGTGTGTTTGTGTGTGCGTGTGTGTGTGTGTGTTTATGTGTGTGTAAGTGCATTAATTCTTGTGTGTCTGTGTGTGCGTCCTGTTGTCACACCGCTATGCGTGCGTACACGCACTGTTGGTGCCACGGTTCAAAGATACCTCATGTATCGCCGTCGTTGGCATTCTTCTTGCGCTTGTGCAGGTCTACGCTGCAGCTCTATGAGACGGTGACGGGCCTCAAGTGGGAGTACACGGAGCAGCAGCGCGTCAGCGGATGTGAGTAGCCGCCTTGACCACATTTCTTGTCGTATCATTTCACTTGCAACATCACTCGCACGCCCACACGGAATGCACAGCTTTGTCCCCTCACACTGGGCAGTCCGCGGCATGCGCTCACACGCGACACCACGCACACATGTACATCTGAACACACACACACACACACGCACGCACACTCACTCGCCCACGCACTCGCACATTCATCTACACACACGCGCGCGCGCATCACACGCACTTGCACACATCTATCTACATTAGATGTGTCTGGCAAAGCAGGGTACTTGAACACGTTCTCCTTCAACCCCGAGCGGCAAACGCCGTTCTTCATCGCAGAGAAGTTGTGGCAGGAAATTGGCATCGCCTGCCAGTAGTGGACCCTGCAACACACCAAGAACGTACCAACAACCCACCCTTCATGCACACATGCACGCAGGCGTCAGTATTGCTGCGGCTGCTTCTGCTGTGGCAACTGGCGAGTTGTGTGGCGTTGTGGTGCTGCTGCTGTAATGTCTCATGCCAGCCAGAAAAGCCTCTGCTTCCCCTCTCCACCACCGTCACCTGCACTGGATGTGCCAGTGCATTTGCTTCTCTCATCCGCCTAACTGCTCTCCTTGCTTCCTATGCTTTACTTACGGACGTTGAACACGAGTTATGTTGTTGTGCTGTTTTGCTGTTTTGTTGCTGCGTGGTGTTGTGTGAAGTGTTGATGCTGTTGTGCTGTGATGTTGTGGTCGTGTGATGGTGTCAGCACGCGACACGCATCCGAAACATAAACCAAACAATGACCACCACTCGTCATCAGCAGCTCAACACTGAGCTCGTTTATGGCTTTGGTGGGTGCCCTCAGTCCTGATCCTGAGAGGGCGAGGAGCCCCGCATATGCTTGTCTGCAGCGTTGTCAGCACCACTCCTGCTGCCGCTGCTGCTGTCGTTGTTGTTCGTGTTGCTGGTGTTCTGCTTGCTGGTCTTGCCACTGCCAAAGAGCCAGCCAAGCGCCCCGCCCGTCTGTTCTGCCGTGACATTCAGGTGCACGTCACCGTCCGTCACAAACAGCTGCACGCTGCATCCTTTGCTGATCTTGTCCTGACGGCACAGGTTGTGCGGATGGCATGGCAAAAGGGTGAGAGTACATTGGCGCATACGCACATGCGTGTGTGTGTGTGTGTTTTAGTGTAGATGGAGGGGGCAGCAAACCTGAAAAGCGAACGAACATGTTCGCAAACAAACATGTCAACACACACACACACATACACACACACACACAACCACAAACACACAAACTGCACCCCTGCTCCGTGGCACCTGTTCGTGTGCGGCTGCGAGGCGGTTGATGATGAGCTGGTCAACGGCGTGCTGGAGAGAGCGCGCGCCATAATGGATGTCGTACTCCTCCGCCACGCGCTGCACAACAGCATCGTCCCACGTCAGCTCCATGTTGTGCCGCTGGCAAGTGGCAAATGCGAACGTACGTTTGTGTGTGTGTGTGTGTGTGTGTGTGCGTGTGTGTGTGTATGTATGTATGTATGTGTGTGAGTGAGCGCAAGTATATGTGTGCATGTCGGGTTTGCAAGCTGAAGAGGGGCAAAACAGATAATCACCTTTGCTGACAAGCTCAACACGCGCAAACGCAGAGTACACAAGCCAAACATTAGCCGTTGATGCATCACCACACCTCCTTTGCGCGCTGCTGCCACTTCTTCAGCTCGAGAAGAACAAGTTGGTTCAGCTCCGATTTGGAAAACGGAACAAAGTACAGGATCTCATCAATCCTGCAACCCAAACACACGCGCATGCAACATACACATGACAGACGTTACACAACGCAAGCAATAAGAGAGTGTGGGCTGTCAAGCTTCAAAGGCACAGAACTGCAACGCCTCTCGGCTGACATGACAACCACGAGCAGTCCATGCATACGCACATGCCCACGTAAATACGAACACACAGAATCATACGTGTGCGTGTGTGTGTGTGTGTCTGTGTGTGTGTGTGTGTGTGTGTGTGTGTGTGTGTGTGTGTGTGTGTGTGTGTGTGTGTGTGCGTGTGTGTGTGTGTGTGCGTGCGTGTGTGTGTGTGTGTGTGTTCGGACCTGCCGAGGAACTCGTCCCGCTTGAAGTGCGCCTTCAGGATTGGGCGGATTATCTGCTCCTTGAACTGCTTCGACAGTGAAAAGTGCTCGTCGCTCTGCAGGGGGAGGGGGCGAGGTGGTGTTGAGAGTGTAAGAGGTTGGTGGTGGTGGTCAGAGGCAGAACAACGCTGGCGAGAGACAGCACAGCTTGGTACATCCCCTTGCAGACACAGGCCGAGCAGCATCATTCTTTCTCTCACACTCAAACACACACACACACACTCAAACGCACACACAAAACACTCACACACACACAAAACACAACACACACTCTCTCTCACACACTCTCTCTCTCACTCACACTCACACTCACACTCACACACTCACACACAAAACACACACACACACAAAACACAACACTCACACTCACACACACACACACACTCTCTCACACTCACACACACATTCACACTCACACTCACACTCACACTCACACACAAACAAACAACGCCTGTCCCATGCATGAGCTCACCCCCTGCAGTTCCTCTGCGCGCTTGCGGAGCTCCCATGCGTGCTCGGCAATGACGTCGCTGGCGAGGTTGGAGGTCATGACGAAGATGGCGTCCTTGCAGTCAATCGTCTTGCCCTGCCCGTCCGTCAGCCGGCCCTCGTCAAACAGCTGCAGCGGTCACGTGATGGTGCCGCGATGGTGGTGAGCCATTGGTGGTGGTGGTGATTTGTGGTGATGAGAGAGCTTTCTGCACTTGCTGTAACACGTTGTTTGCCATGCATACACATGTACACAAATAGACACACACGCAAGCACACACGCAAGCACACGCGCAAGCACACGCGCAAGCACACATGTGCACGTGTACACCCCCCCCCCCCGGGTCTCATCGGGTGCGCACCTGGAGCATGACAGTGAGCACATCCGGATGCGCCTTCTCCACTTCGTCGAGGAGAACAACAGCGTTTGGACACGATTTGAGCATCTTCGTCAGCTGTCCACCCTCGTCGTGCCCAACGTACCCCGGCGGTGCGCCAATCAGCTTCGCAGCCTCGTGCTTTTCCTGGTACTCCGTCATGTCTGTGCACCGCGGTTGCGTTTGGCACGTCGGGTGAGTGGACTTGAAGAATTGAGCATGTGAACATATAAGGATGATGGGGCCGTGGGGCAGTGGACAGTGGACAGTACAACACACACACACACACACACACACACACACACACACACACACACACACACACACACACACACACACACACACACACACACACACACACACACACACACACACACACACGTACACAGCAAAGTGAGAACAGACAGCCCATCCCCCATGCTCACCGAGTCTGATGAATCCCTTTGAGCGGTTGCTGGTTGCCTTCTCGTCGTGGTGGATGTACTGCGCCAGGCGCTTTGCAAGCTCCGTCTTGCCGACACCAGAGGATCCGAGGAACAGAAACACAAGCGGGTGGTCTTCGTCGTGCCAGCCGTTCTCTCGGCTGACGGCGGAGGGGAAAGGGAGACAGAAAAGGGTGAGAAGGAGGAAGAGAGGGTGAGTGGGTGAGTATGAGTGTGTGTGTGTGTGAGAGAGAGAGGGGTGCGTTAGACGTGGCGCGCAGCATGACAGATAGGCATCAACATGAAGCATACGCTGCAGAAATACGCACAATCACACACATCATATCCCGTACACATATATAATATACCGTACACATATAATATACCGTACACACACACACACATAATCACACACACACACACACACAGACACACACACACACACACACACACCACATCACATTTGACGCACCGTCGAACAGCGGCTGCCACGGCCATGATGGGCCCGTCCTGGCCAACAACATATTGGTGGAGCCGCTCTTCAAGCGGGAACTCGCGCCGCCGCCGTTTGGCTTCTTCGGCCCTTTCTTCCGCTTCCCGTCGCTCCCTCTCCTCCTTGAGGGCCGCGTGCTCCTCCATGTACGCACGCAGGCGCCGCTTGATGTGCTCGTTGTCGGTGTATTCGATGGCGGTGCACTCGTTGTGGTCCTTGATGTTGGGGTCAGCGCTGTGGTGGATGAGGAGCTCCACAAGCTCGGCGCTGTCCACCAGCGCGGCGTAGTGCAGCGCCGTCATGCCGACCGTGGACATGTGCGGATACAGACGCGAGGAGAAGTCCCGCTGTGTTTCAGTCGCGCGGTGGTTGATTTGGGGTTGGTTGAGCGATGTGGTACGGTGTGAGATAAACGTGCATGCGTGAGACATGGGGGGGGGGCACTGCGACAGCCAACGGTTGCAAGCACACACACACACACGCACACACACCTGGCGCTGAATGATAGCTGCACGAGACATGTTGGGGAAGTACTCGTCCTCAAGGTCCACAGATGCACCATGCTCCAGCAGCACCCGACACGCGTCAACGTTGCCGTTCACAGCAGCTGGCATGACACACAGAAGAGTGTGAGTGTGAGAGAGAGAGAGAGAGAGAGAGAGAGAGAGTGTGTGTGTGTGTGTGTGTGTGTGTGTGTGTGTGTGTGTGTGTGGGCGCATATTGCGTGGGCAACGAACACTACAGCTCACGAATGCGCAAGCCAGAGTCAGCGGACAAGATGTCGCGGTGTTGACTCACCAACATGCAAGGCAGTCCATCCAAGCTGGTGCCTGTCGTCAACATCTGCGCCTTGTTGAAGCAACTACAGACACGCATGGGAGTGCAACGCCTTGGTGAGTTGACGCACAGCTGTGCAGCAACCAGAAGCATCACAGCACATGCACATGCACATGTACCACAATGCACGTACACAAGCATACACGCACCACACATGCAGACACACGCACACATGCACATGCACACATACACGCACGCAAAGCACACCTTCTCCAGTGCTTGTGTGTCGTTGAATTGAGCGGCTTTGCACAACAGTGGGGCATTTGTCTGCCTGCACTGCACGGCACCTTCGTTGGAATCCCCGAACAAGGACCAGCCGAGAACACCAACAGCAGTGCTTGCAACAGCGCCCCACGCTGCTGCCTTCCGACTGTTCTGGACCAGTGCCAGCGGTGCCTTCAGCACACCTGCACCTGCACCTGCCCTCGTCGACATTGTCATCGCCGTTGGTGTCGACAACACGCGAAGCCGTGCGACTTCGTGCGCCCGTGCCGGCCCTCGCCGCAACACCGCACTCACGGCTGTCGTTGTGGCCGCAACAGCCGCTCGCACACCCTTCATCATTGTCATCATCGTCATCATCGTCGTTGTTGTTGCGCGAAATTGCGCGTTCAAACTTTCCCGCACCTTCTCTTTGAACTCTGTGTGTGTGTGTGTGTGCGTGTGTGTGTGTGTGTGTGTGTGTGTGTGTGTGTGTGTGTGTGTGTGTGTGTGTGTGTGTGTGTGTGTCGATACTTGCTCTTGTTTGTTAGCTCACGCCAAGGCCCCCCTCTCCCACCTCTCCAACCCACCACTACAGACCCCCTTCCCTCCACACCTCCTGCTTCTTCTTCCACCGTTTACTGCGCTTGACTACAAAACACGCCATGCTGTGCAACAGGTTTGGTTCAATTAACACGGGAAACAATCAGACAAGTGAGAGAGAGAGAGAGGTGGTGATGCAACAAACAAGGAGGCACTTTGCAAAAGGTGATGGGTGAGGAGAGGAGCCACCACGGCTACGCCACGTGTGCACAGGCCGTGTCAAACGTTGCTGCCAACTCTGCAGCAAAGTCCAACACGACACCATTCGTCCATCCGAAGCCTGACATGGCAAGTGTGTGCGTGTGTGTGTGTGTGTGTTAGTGAGCGAGTGAGTGGATGTGCGGGTGGGTGCATGCGGATGATTGTTACACAGAATGAGCGTGTGTGTGTGTGTGTGTGTGTGTGTGTGTGTGTGTGTGTGTGTGTGTGTGTGTGTGTGTGTGTGTGTGTGTGTGTGCTTCACACGCATCATGGTTTCACGGGGCCTGCAGCAGTACATGTAGTACATCGTACCCAGTTGTGGCTTGTACTCGCCACCTCCGCCCCCTTTGCCCACAACAACAGCGTCGTACTTCTCATACATGTGCCCTGCAATGCCACAAAGACCAGAGGTTGAAGCGTGAATGACAACACAAAACACACAGGCAGTGGCGTCAGCACAACCTGCTTCACTCCTTAAACTCATATCAGCACACACACACACATGCATACAAGCACATATGCACACATACACACACACACATGCACACACATGTACAGCTTATGTACATGCATGCACAACGAATGTACACGCATGCACTCACACATACAAGCACGCGTGCGCACACCATGACCAGCTGCATGCAGCGACCTGAGTTATGATACGCAATCATGGCAGTCTTGAGCCACTTGCACTTGATGGACGTGGCGAGCTTGGTTGCGTCGCTCGTGTGTACGGATTCGAGCGATCGCACCAGCAGCCACTGCAGCGGCGCCCACGCGTTCGGGCTGTCCCACTGGCAGCAGGTGAAGAGGTGTGTATGTGTGTGTGAGTGTGTGTGTGAGAGTGTGTGTGTGTGTGTCGGGAACAGGTGCGGAGAAGCAGTAAGGCAAGTGTGTGCAGCGAGGATGCGTGAAAAGCAGCTTGAATGGAATCAGTGTGTTGAAATGATGGGCTTGCTGAGACCTCACACACACACGCGCGCACACACACCACAACACACAACACACACACACACACACACACACACACACACACACACACACACACACACACACACACACACACACACACACACACACACACACACACAAGCAACACTCAAGGAATGACAGGCGTGTACAGATATGCCCATCGTCATGACGCTGCACGGCACGGCACCTGCTGTCCCGTCGTGGAGAGGGTGGTGTCCACCGCCGCGTGCTTCAGCAAACGTGATTGCGTCAGGGACTCCACCAGACGCATGTGTAGCTCCTGCCATGCACACGCAATCACGCCATCACGCAATCACGAGCCAATCAATGTGAGGTCAAACGTGGTGAGGGGTTTAAAGCGTACGTGTTAACACACACGCACACACACACACACACACACACACACACACACACACACACACACACACACACACACACACACACACACACACACACACACACACACACACACACACACACACACACAAACATAACTACACTCGCCCGGTACGCACCTGGCTCGGAGAGACGCCGGCCCACAGCGGCAAATACGCGGCAGGCGTGACGCGGCCCTGGATCTGCGGTGGCGACAGCAGCAATGGTGTTGCCGTGATGTCAGCAATGGAGATGGCGAATACACACGACACCAACTTGCACCAGAAGAGAGGCAACCGCGGACAATGTATGTGCACAGAAGGCATGCACACACAAACACACAAACGCACACACACACACACAAACACAAACACACACAAACACACACACACAAACACAAACACACACAAACACACACAAACACACACAAACACACACACACACGCACACACACGCGCCGAGCACCTGGTCGCCGTTTGGGAGGAGGATGTCGTGGAAGCGGCCGGTGGTCTCGTTGTACATGAGGTCCAGCATCGCCCGCGCCCGCGCATCCGCAGAGCGCGATAGCGTCGACGCCTTGCCACGGTCGCCGGCTGGGCACGCAGTGGGGAGTGGTGGTGGGAGTGGTGGTGGTGATGGCGATGATGATGATGGTGGTGGGCAAGATGGTGTGAGTGAGGCCTGGTAGTAACACATGCGGCACGGGGTGGCACGCCGAATCAAAGGCACAACACAACCCACACATACACACACGCTCACACGCACAACCGTGCACATGCACACGCACACACGTTTGCACACGTTTGCACACGGGGGGGGGGCGACGGTACCGAGTGTGGCGATGGAGGCGAGGTGGCGTTCGAAGCGGAGCATGAAGCAGTTGAGGTCGACGGGGACGATGTTGGTGGTGCGGATGGTGCTCAGGTCTGACGCGTCCTTCAGCCACCGCGAACTGAAATCCCACCCTACAATTGGGGAGGGGGGTTGTCGCCAACACCACGAGCATGGTTGTGAGGGGTGGTGTGGTTGGTGCAGCATGTGAAGCGCATGCATGTTGAGGCAGTAAGACAAGAACAAACTCGTACACACACTCATCCACACACATACGCGCGCACACACAAACGCACACACACGCACACGCACGCACACACACGTGGACGCAGGCAGGCAGGCACGAGCGCACTTCCGTGTTCTGACCTGTCTCGGCGCCCGACGCAATGTTGCGGAAGAAGATCTGCCGCTGCTGCTCATCAAACCCTGAAATAAAACATGTGGACAGATGCAAGCCGTAAGCAACACACGCACAGCGCACACACGCAAACACAAACACAAACACAAACACAAACACACGTGCACACATACACAGCACGCACACAGCACGCACACCTCAAGCCATGCACACACACACACACACGCAATCCGCAGCCACGCCCAAGAGCCCCACCTGCGACGTTTGCTGTGTTTTCGTCCTCCCTGTACGACTCGGGCCGCGGGGATTGCGTATCGGCGTAGTATCGCGTGAGTGGCGCCGCCGTCAGCCCAAGACCTGAGCATGAACAGGCAAGGCAGATGGTGACAAGGGAGTCGATATGTGAGTGCGTGCGTGTGTGCGTGTGTGCGTGTGTGTGTGCTTATGTGTGTGTGTGTGTGCATGTGTGTGCGTGTGTGTGTGTGCATTTGTGTGTGCATGTGTGTGCGTGTGTGTGCGTGTGTGTGCGTGATCTGTGTTGTCTGTATGATCACCACCATGGCTCTGTGACTACGGACCAGAAAGACATGCACGCACATGCGCGTTTGCACACACACACATGCACATATGCACTGACCGATGTTGACTCTCTTGTGCGTGGTTGTTGAATTCCAGTACTTGTACTCCTTGCTGAGATATGGGTAGGCCTCCAGCAGAAACGTGCTGTTGCCTGGCGTGTGGACGAAATCCGGACATCACACGGAGAGTGGCGGATGTTATGTGTGTGTGTGTGTGTGTGTGTGTGTGTGTGTGTGTGTGTGTGTAGGAGAGTGGCGGCCATACATTGGGGAGCAGGGTGGGTTGCGAGCATCGTGGGTGTAGAATGCATGCAAGAAGATGACGCGTGAGAGACGACACAACAGTGCATGCACATGCATGTGCACACGCACCAGTTGCGTTGTAGATTGACATGACAATTTCGTTGAGGACGGGCGGCTGGCTGCGAGTGAGATAATACACGCGCGCCCCGTTGGGAACAAACCCAAACCTGAACAGCACGGAAGCCAATCATCGGGTGTGACATCGGTGAATGAGATGGAAATATAAACGAGGTGGAAATGTCAACAAGATGGAAATGCGAACGCAACACACAAAACAAGGGACAGGTAGGCAGACAAAAGCACAGACAAAAGCGCGCACACACACACACACACACACAAAACCATACACCAACACGCCATGCAAATACACACACACACACACACAAAACCATGTACCAACACGCCATGCAAATACACACACGCAAAACCACGCACACGCACGCCCGACCTGTCAATGAGGCTGAAGTAGTTGCGCGTGATGTCGATGGCGGTTGCAACCATGCCGCTGCGAATCAGTCCGCGCACAACCCAGAACATGTCCCAGTAGTACATCTCCCTAAACCGGCCACCGGGCACAATGTACGGATTGGGCAGCTCAAGCAGGCTGTGCTGCGAAGGCGACGCAGACACGCTGCGACAGCGAGGTGACGTGTGGTGGTGGCGGTGGTGACATTGGTGTTCATAATGTGCGGTGGTTTCAAGTGAGCATCGGAGCAAACAAACGGCCAAACCGCGAATACACAACGAAACGAACACCCACATGAACCAATGACCACACAGACTAACAGCCAAACAAACAACCAGCAGCCAAAGCGAACGAGAGCAGCGTCACACCTTGCGTTGGTCTTGCGGCCAAGCAGGGGCCAGATCTCGTGCACGTGCTGGATCCATTCTCGCAGGGTGGTGTTGGCAATGCGATGCGCAAACGGCACTTTGGCGGGAAAATCGGGCGGGGTCCACGAGCTCTGGTCGCTGCCTGCAGGCAAGAAGTATGTGTCCAGAAACGACTCCAGCGCATTCCGCGTCAATCCTGATAATATTGCACACGTGAGCAAGGGACGGTGTGAGTGGATGAGTTGTTTGAGAGGGGGGGGGGGCGGGGTTGCCAGGGTGTTGTTTGATTGAGACGAAACCTGTACACATATTCACATATGTGTGTGTGCGAGTGTGTGTGTGTGTGTGTGTGTGCGAGTGTGTATGTGTATGCGAGTGTGTGTGTGTGCGAGTCTGTATGTGTGTGCACGTGTGCGCGAGTGTACGAGTCAACCCGAGTGCTGACTGACAGGCTGTGGCATTGCATGAGTTGACATGTGTCAGACATGATGAATCCACCACAGCAAACACATTGATGCCATCATACCTGGTTCGATCTGTTTGAATGCTTTCAAGACGTCCAAAGGGCTGAAGATGCAAACAGGAGAGAAGCGCGGTGTTGCGAGAGAGGACGAGGGAGGTGGGAGATGAAGGAACATGCAGCGAGGCAGATTCAACACGTGTTTCCAACACACAACACACACAATACACACAACACACACGCAACGCAGGACAAACACGACACGCAACATGGCACACGCAACATGGCACGCACCATGCTACAAACGTACTCTTGCTTCATAGGCATGTCCACGAAGGTCTTGGAGTCAGCGTAGGGGGAGAAGCGTGCGACGGCGGCCAATATGGGCCCTGTGCAGTACACGCGACATGCGCGATCCTGTGCGGTGATCTCCTTGTTGGACTTAACGACCACCGCTGCAACGACGATAGCAATGGCCATGAGAAGCAGCATCCAGATGATCAGCTCCACCCTCCACTTGTGCGTCAACCTCCACACCTTGTCCAAACACGTCTTCACACGAGAGGTTGTGTGTGTGTGTGTGTTTGTGTGTGAGTGAGTGAGTGTGTGTGTGTGGATGGGTGAATGGGTGAATGGGTGGATGGGTGGATGGGTGAATGGGTGGATGGGTGGATGGGTGGATGGGTGGATGGGTGGATGGGTGGATGGGTGGATGGGTGGATGGGTGGGTGTGGGCGTGGGTGTGGAAGGTGCACGAATGATTGTGTGGTGAGAGATTGTGGCCAGAAGCTGACAACACCGACCACGGGCCGGACACGGAACACAGCACACAAGGTCGCCAAACGGCACACAGGCAGACGCATGCACAGATATATGCATACACTCGTACAACCATGCGTTGCTCTCGCGGTCTTTCCGACACACTCCTCCAACTCACGGACTCCTCGCACCCTTCTCGCTCCTTTGTGAAGACCGACC
This sequence comes from Salpingoeca rosetta, assembly GCF_000188695.1. Classification (NCBI taxonomy): domain Eukaryota; class Choanoflagellata; order Craspedida; family Salpingoecidae; genus Salpingoeca; species Salpingoeca rosetta. Next base: position 283,679 of record NW_004754918.1, on the reverse strand, counting down.
GATTCTTGTTGTGAAGAGCCCGTGGAGATGGAGAGTGGTGAAGGTGGGGGGCGGCGTTTGCTGCGGGCCGAAGAAGCGTTGAACGGAGACCCTCGCTGCAGCAAAGGCCGGTTGGCTGCCTCATCATGATCGTCATCGTCTGTGTCGTCGCCATAATCCGGCAGCCTGCTGTGATGGTGCACGGGCACGGCGCTCCTTGCTGAGGAGGACGCCTTGGATGTCCTTGGAGAACGGACTGTCACTTCCCTCGCCGCGGCATCGGGCGAGGGCGGTCCATGGCCCTCATCTGCCCACCTCACACCAGCACCAGCATGATCAGCACCAGCGCCATCGTCATCTGGCCACGGCACGGGCCGGTCCACCCCAACATGCATCACAACATCATCAGCGTCAGCAGCGTGGTGGAGGTGCTCCATGTTGGTGTCACAGTCAACAGGCTGGCTGAAGCAATATGCACGCACGACACCACAAATTGCACAGAACAACACCTCTGCCGCCAACAACACCGACCGAACATCATGGAGCGTGCCGTGTTGGATGTGAGCGAGCCAGCGATCCAGGAGCTGGTGCAGCAGGCTGAAGTTGCTGCGCGGGACGAGAGCATCGCGTGCACGCCGTCAGATAGCCTGTTCCTTCAAGCGAATGGAAGAGTGGATGAGCGCAACACTGCGCAGGCGTTTCACAACGCCGTTCTCGCAGACCGATTCATCATCACAGACTACATCCAGAGCGGCCAGTTTGGGCGAGGTGTGTGTGTGTGTGTGTGCAGATGTGTGTGTTTGTGTGCAGATGTGTGTGTGTGTGTGTGTGCAGATGTGTGTGTGTGTGTGAAAGTGAGTGCCTCGTTTGCGTTTTCATCAATCGACACGCAAGTGGCATGATACCTTGTTGACAACACACACACACACACTCACACACACACACTCACACACACACACACACACACACACACACACAGGCTGGAGAGCGAAGGATCGGGCACACCCGGAGAGTCCGGAGGTGTTCATCAAGACCATTCGCTCCCAGAGCGACCGCTTGGGAAGTGGTGCTGCCATTAACCACCAGACACACGAGCGCTTGGCAAGAAAGGAGATTGAGGTACGCCAACATGTGCCGTATTTTGTTATGGGCATGTTTAAGTGTTTCAAACGGCTCCTGCTTCCGGCGCCTCCTCGACCCCTACAGCTTCACACTCACACACTCACTCATGCACTCACTCACACACACACACACTCACTCACACACACACACACACACACTCTCTCTCTATCTCTCTCCTCACTCATTTCCAGGTCTTTCTTGAGCGTGGATTTGGTCGCTTGGGAGCGCACCCAAACATCGTGACAACTGTCCTGTGCTACGGCTCTGTGGCCGTGCCCAGCAACGGCGCTACGGGCAACGCCTTCTTCTTCCTCTCCCCAGACCTGTGCAATGGCGGCGAGCTCTTCGAGTACCTCTGCTTCCAGGTGTGCAGGCAGACGTGTGATTCCCCTCAGTGGTATCTGGCACTGTTGCCACCGTCGTCAGTTGCAACCGCCACAAACAGACCATCTGACGCTGTCGTTGCAACCATCTCACTGGTGTGCATGTGCTTGCCTGCCCCTTGTTTGCTTGCCTTGGTGGTTTCTGTAGCGACGCGAGCCGCCGTTTGTTCGCAACTTTGAAGAAAAAACCGCCCGCCGCCTCTTCTCCCAGCTCGTCGCAGGGTACGCGCAGGCAGTGCTCTTATTGTGGGTGTGTCTCTATGTGTGTGTGGGTGTGCTTGTGTACGTGTGTCTATATGTGTGTGTGTGTGTGTCTGTGTGTCTGTGTGTGTGTGTGTTTGTTCGTGCTTGCATTTTGCTCTCTCTCTTTTATTCGTGCGATTTGCGGCTGTGCTTCGACACCCCTTGTGATCGTAACCACCGCACCTCACTTCCTGCATGCACACATGTACACACCCGCTCCCCCCCCCCGTGCGCAGTGTTCAGCACCTGCACCACAGCGGCCTTTTCCACCGCGATCTCAAGCTCGAGAACCTCGTCCTCGACTCGAGATTCGTCCTCAAAATCACAGTCAGTCGTGACGTGTGTGTGTGTGTGTGTGTGTGTGTGTGTGTGTGTGTGTGTGTGTGTGTGTATACATGTGTGTATACATGTGTGTGTCTGTGTGTGTGTGTGTGTGTGTGTATGTAATGCTTTGGTGGAGATATCCACCACCATCCCGCCACCATCTCGCCACCATCCCGCGTCCCACCATCTTTGTTGTGCACACCACTGCATGTGCACAGGATTTTGGGACAGCCAAATGGGCACACGAGTGTCCGACAGTGACAGATGCAGCAGGACAGCAGCACGTCGTTGCTCGCACCGTCACAGGCACCCTCGCCTTCCACGTATGTTCATGTGTGTGTGTGTGTGTGTGTGTGTGTGTGTGTGTGTGTGTGTTGCGTGGTGCTTCTGCTACTTGCACTATTACCTCACCGCGCACATGTGTGCACGTGCGCATGAGTATGTGCTCACCTCCTTTTTCCCCACCACTGCCTCCATATCCTCCGCTTGTGTCTCAGCCGCCGGAACTGCGCCGCAGCGGTGCATTCTACCAGCCAGACAAGTTCGACGTGTGGTGCGTCATGATGTGACACATCTGCCATGAAATCACGCGCACGCGCATCTACGGAGAGATAGTGTGTGTGTGTGTGTGTGTGTGTGTGTGTGTGTCTGTCTGTCTGTCTGTCTGTCTGTCTGTGATTAAGGTTTGTCCACATCATCATCGTCGTTGTCGTCGTCATCATCGTCAGCTGCACCTTACGCATCCATGCCGTTACCCGTCCGCTTGCATGCGCACGTTGGTTCAGGTGCTGCGGGGCGATTCTGTTCTTCCTCGTTGCGATGGAGACGATGGTGCGGCGGCGCATCAACTTCAACGTGTTCCAGCTCATCAAGCAACGCGCACAGGGCTACGGCGACCTCCTCAAGTCGTGAGTGGACCGCGCGAACTGCCCCACGCTGCCATCCTGATGGCTGGATTTGGGATGGGAAGGGGTGCGAGGGTGACTGTGCACTGCTCCTGCGTGTCATGGGAAGAGTGAGGGGAGTGAGGTGACGGTTTGCCCAACTGGGGTGCAGGGCGAATGGCTGATGGTTGAAAGTTGCGCTTGGTGGAGGGGGGGGGGTACTTTTATCGCGTTTTTGATTCACTCGAGACACCATACATGCTCTTGTGCGCGCACACACACGCACGTACGCAACCCTTGATCATCACCCATGCATGTTTCTCGCACTTCTATGTGATTCACATGCACACGCTGCTCGCTCCTTCTTTGGTTGCGTGACCCTGTAGTGAACCTCGTGGTCCCGACGGTGTGCCCCAAAACGTTCGGTTTTGGGTGACGTTTCAGGAAGTGGCACAGAGCATTACGCCACAACTGCAGCACCTCCTCAACTCCATCTTTGACATCAACGTCCCCAAACGCGCTTCCATCGATGGTTTGTATTGACTGTGGTGGGAGTGTGGATATGTGTGTGTGCGTGCGTGCGTGCGTGTGTGTGTGTGCGTGTGTGTGTACATGTGTGTGTGCGTGTACATGTGTGTGTGTGTGCGTGTGCGTGTGCGTGTGCGTGTGTAGTCATGACGACACCACAGGTGCCGCGGCTATTATGTTGGCACATTTCTAGTGCGTCACGTTGCTCACTGTGGCTTCGTTGCGTTCGCTTGCCGCTGAGCAGCTGTTGCTGCGCACGGGTGGTTGCAGGGCGAGATGGCCACAGATGAGGAGTACTTCCAGGACATGCAGAGCCGTCCAACCACGTGAGGCTTTTGCGTTGTGATTGCACATGCGTTGCCTTACGTGCTGCGTTATGCCAGCCACATACACGCACCCGCACGCACACGCACGCACTCGGTTCCACTCACTTATCCGCACACTCCAACGGCCGTACACCTCATCACTCCCTTCCCCCTTCCCTCTCTGTCCTCCTCCTCGTCGTCCGTGCGCGCTGTAGGGCCACGGGACGCGACCGGGTGCTGGACCTGCCGGAACATCTGCACGGCGACACCGCACAGGCCCTCGACGCCGTTGGTGCGTGGGCTGGCAGTGCTGCTGCTGGCGATTGTGATGGTGGTGATGGCTGTTATGGTGCCTCGGTTGGTCATCCACCCCCAATTATGTGCGTGTGTGCGGTTGGTTACGCTGTTCCTTCGCTGGGTCTCCGGCTGGCCCTGTCGCTCAACCAAATCTGTGCATTTCCATCCACAAACATGAAAATGTTCCCCTCCCCCTCTTCTCCTTGTGGTTGGGACTGCTGCAGAGCAATACCTTGAGCGCACGCTTGACCTGGTGCTGCCAGACAACGACGAGAAGTCCCTGCTCCGCGATGGCGCCACGTTTCTCCTGGGCACCCCAAACCTCTTTTCCGTGGAGTTTACAGGCACCGCCCTCAGGTACACGTGTGTGTGTGTGTGTGTGTATGTGTGTGTGTGTGTGTGTGTGTGTGTGTGCGGCTGTATGTGTGTGTGTGTGTGTCCTGTATTTCTCTTTCTAGATGCCTATGTGAGTGTGTATGTGTGTTTGGCTACGTCATCCTCTGTTGCGTGTCGTTGTGTGCAAGAATTTGACCACAGCCTGCTTGACGTCCTTCCCCGCCCCACTCCCGCCCCACTCACCCGCCTTTTCCGCAGATGCGTGTGGCTTCGCGGGTCGCTGGAGGACTGGCTGGGCTTCGTGTTCGGTAAGCGCTCCCTTTCAACCTTTCGAGAGCCAACATTTGCTCAGCCGTCGCTCTCGTGCCACAGCGGCCTTGGCTTGCATGTATCCAGCCTACCCCTCTTTGTTTTCCTCGCTCTCGGTCCTTCTCCTGCCAGGCTCACACGCGTTTCATCCTGCCTGTGTAACTGATTTGCAGAGCTCAAAGCCCAGCTGCAGCTGTTGTAGTCTGCTCCTTGCTGAGCAGTGATGTGACTGTCTTTGGCGAATTGATTCCTCTTGCCTCGCAGTCGTGTTACGTTACATTGCATTGCACCACTTGTGTCTCCATTGCCAGCCGCCACCAATGCTGCGCATCCCTCGGCCTCACTCAGGCATCGAACATTCTGCGATTTCATGCGTCGCCTTTTTGTTGTTGTCCCTTGATGACATCATGCGAGCCCCGAATGTAGCCACCCGTTCAGTCACGATAAATTGTCAAATCTTCATTTGGTTTGAGAAAGCTGTATTTCATCGTCCTACCTGCCTGCCAAATGTTGCCAACCCCTTGTTCTGCACGTTGTGGGACATTCTGCATGCCACTCACTTGTCACTGCACTGTGACTATCTCCAGTTACAAGGCATGCTTTCTTCGGAGCTGGATTGTTGACCCCACTCCATCCTCAGTTGCAAAACCATGATCGCCCAGAGTAGCTGGACACCGGTAGTGTTGGTTGTGGCGCTGGCGGCAATATGCTGTCATGTGGTGCGCGGTGCAGAGCGCAAGGAGGTGTACACCGTGGGTGTGCTTAACAACAAAGGTCTGTAGTGAGTGATAGGCGCAGCAGCTATGCACATGCGATTTCTAGGCAAAAAGATGAGCGAGGTGCAATGTACTCGTGGTGGCGCTGTAATCGAGGGACGGGAAGTGCGCACAAGATGCAGCGTGTTGGTGTGACTGCCTGAGCGCACCATGCAAGTTGACCGTCGTCACATCACATCACACCACCCCTCCTTTCCTGTCACAGGGGTAGACTACTTTGAGGAGCACTTCAAGGAAGGGTTTTCGACATACCTGACCAACACAGCCGGTCGCACGTTCAACCCGCCCGTGACATTCAACGCCATCCCTGTCGCCTTCTCGGACTTTGTGAACAGCGTGTCCAAGGGCGAGCTGGACTTTACGTACTGCAACCCAACGCTTTTCAGCTGCATTGAATCTGGCGAGGAGATGGCGCCGCTTCTCACCGTGCGCAATTTCCGATTAGGTGTGTGCGCGTGTGTTGTGCTGTGTGTGTGTGTGTGTGTGTGTGTGTGTGTGTGTGTGTGTGTGTGTCTGGATCGTGTGCGTCTGCGTCCGCAATGCCGTGCAGTGCCACTTGTAGCTCAAGGCTCCGTAACCACGGCCACCAACCACCAACCTGCGCTGCTGTAAACGGTCGAAAGTGTGTCGCTGTCATCTCTGGTGCCGTGTTTCCTCACCACATCCATGCTGTCCCCCCTCGCCACGTGGAACAATGACAGGCCACGAGCTGACGGTGTTTGCTGGCGTCATATTCACTGCTGCCAGCCGAGATGACATCAACACGCTGGAAGATGTCAGGGGCAAGCGGCTCTCCGGTGTATCCATGACGAGCTTGGGCGGCTTCCAGATGCAATATGGCATGCTTCACGTCGCTGGAATCGAGCTCATGACTGACTTTGCAATGGTAAGAGCAAAGGCTTCCTTCACATGCTTTACTCGAGTTTGTCCTGCTTGATCTTCACAGCGCACGCGCGATCGCTCTGGTCGCACCTTGTACACGGCGAGCACCGTGCACATGCAACCAACTTGTTTCCGTTTGCACACACATGCATACACACACGCACGCACACATACACATACACACGCACGCACACAAATATGCACGCACACACGCACGCGCGCTTCTGCTGGCATTCAGGTGGCGTTCAGTTCAAATCACAGGCAAACGGTGCACGACGTCTTGGAAGGTGCGGCAGACATTGGCTTCGTGCGCACGGACACCATCGAAGGTAAGCGAAATGGGTGTGGCCGCACCGCTTGCACAATCCTACAATCACCGAGACACCCTCCGTCACCACACCGCATGCATGCAACAGCTGCGCACACTGCGCACCCTTTCTGCGCCAACAACACCTTGCTTCAACATCACCACATGGTCAGAATCCATACCCATTCAACATCGCCACCTCCTCCTCATAAACACGCGTGGATCTGCGCGTCATACAGGCATGATTGCCAGCGGTGCGATTGAGGCAGACTCTTTAAAGGTGCTCAACGCGCGCGAATCGCTGACACCGGAAGGAACAAAGTTTCCATTTGTCCACTCCACCCCACTTTACCCAGAATGGCCATTTGGCGCACACCCAAGTGTGGACTGGCAGGTGTGTGCGTACACATGCACGTGCGTACCTTGAGGGCCGCTGCCACCAGTGTCACCGCGCAGGCTGCAGCGTGGACCCCGCCTTCCCCTGTTTCATGGGACTGTTCATTCCCACCACCACCACCACCACCACCACCACCACCACCACCACCACAACTCACACTGCTTTCGACACGATGACTGCGTTCACTACGGCTCTCCACCATCGCCACGACGATACGAACAACCTGACGCAAGCACCATTTCTCACCTGAGCCAACAACAACCTACTTCTGTTCCTGTCCCGCTTCCCACTTCAGGTGCAGGAGGCGGTGATGAAAGCCCTGCAGAGCCTGAATGCCTCCAGCCCAACAAGCGTGCAGGGCCAGTATGCAGAGTGGCAGCCTGGCTTCAGCTACATCTCCTTGCGTAACCTCCAGGTATGTACACGACACAGAGAACAGAAGATGAAAAGGGGGCAGATAGTCTGTCTCGTACCCGTGTGTGCATGTGTATCTGCTGTGTGCATGTGTGGACCTCTGCATGTGTGTTTCTCTGTGTGTGCGTGTACCTGTGTGTGTGTGCGTGTAACTGTGCGTGTGTGTGTGTAACTGCGCGTTTGTACGGCTCAGTGTGCGAGTGATTGAGTGTACATCCGTGTGTATGTGTGTTCGTTGCAATTGCTCCCTGGAGGCAGGCGTATGTGGGAGACAAAACCACATGCAACATGTTCAGTCATGCGGTTTTGGTTCCCACCACCTTCTCTAGCACCACCACCGACAGCACCAAACCTTCCCTTCCTCCCCCCCCCCCAAATCACATACAACATCCACTCATGTCACTTCAATTCACCCGCACATGACCACACGAATGACAACAAACACAAACAGGAGGAGCTGGGGCTACTAGAGGAAACAAGCACTGGCCGATTCGAGTGCAGGCAAGGAGAGGATTTGTACAGCAGTCTCGTTTGCCCAGTTGGGTTTGTGCTCAAGTCGCGCGAAGAGTTTGACACCGCGTGCGAGGAAGCAGGCATCGCATGTCCCACGGAGGACCACAGTTGTTTCTGCTCCCCGTGCAAGCCAGCATGCCCACACCACTCATCACTGGTCAACGGGAGGTGCACGTGTGGCAGCGGGTATGTTCGGTTTGCCGGCGGTTGCGAGCGCCTCAGCACAGCACTTGCAGCCACAGTTGTCCCTGTTCTCGTTGTGCTCGTTGCCGGCGTGTACCTCCTGATACAGTACCTCCACCGCAGATCAGACAACCTGTGGCACATCAACCCGGTCGAGCTCAAGTTTGAGGACCCGCCGGAGTGTCTTGGCAGCGGCAGCTTTGGCATTGTGCTCAAGGCCGAATACCGGGGCACGATGGTGGCCGTGAAGCGTGTGCTGCCGCCAATGACGCGACGCAAGGTGCGCGTACGCGCTGACGAGGAGCATCTCACGCTCTTGGAGCAGCTTGAGCTGAGGCAGAAGGAGAAGAAGTCCATTGGCGAGCAGATGGAACAGTATTTCCAGGAGGCTGCGTACGCTGCAGGCATGCTCGTCGGCGGCGCCAACGGCGAGAGTAACCACAGCAGCATCGGCGGCAGCCTTGCCAGTGGCCGTTCCGGTGCCAGTGGCAGCAAGTAAGTCGGGCCAACAACGAGCCGTGAGGCCGATGTGTGCACGTGTGTGTTGCATGAGACAGATAGGGGGTGGGGGCATACTTGTGTTACAGCCAGAGCGTGTTTCTGCATGCACATGGCTTGCTGAACATGTCAATGTGGGGATCATTGTCTTGCTCACGCCAGCGTCATGGCACACACAACACAACACAACACAACACAACACAACACGACACGACACAACACGACACGACACGACACGACACAACACAACGATGTTGTGCGGTGCACTTTTCATGGATGAACATCAGATCGTCCCGGAAGTCACTGCGGTCCAAGGGCAGTTCAGGTCTGCGGCGGCGGAAACAGCTCTTGGAACTCAAGTGCGTGGTCAATGTACACCATATGCGTGCGCGTGTGCGTGTTGCGACAGCGTGTGTGTGCTGTGTGATTGCATGTGTCGAGATTGCATGCAAGTTGTTCCTGTATTGCACTTGAACCCTGATACCTTTTCATCAATTCCTCCCATCCATCGTCTGTGCTGTCAGGAGATCTTTTATGAAGGAAATGCGAACGCTAAGCAAGCTGAGGCACCCATGCGTCACAACGGTACGCAGAGCGCACGCGAGAGCAACACGCCCGGCCCGTGCCACGCCTGGTTCTGTTTCTGTGAGCGAGCCTTTGAGCGATTGATGCGCTGACAGCCACCACAATGGTGATAACACACGCATACACTCAAGTACACACGCATACACACATGTAGACATACATATATGTTTATGTATGTGCATATGATTATTTTTACACGCGTGCACACGTACGTACACACGTACGTGCACACACGTACACACGTACAAGCATACATACGCGCATGGCTGCCACTAGGCCACTGGGTTTATTACGGTCGCTTAGCATTATGGCACTGTCATCACCTCTGCACTGCATGCCTTGGTCTGCTTTGGCTTGCCATCATGTGCAGTTTATCGGAGGCGTGGTCGAGTCGTCGTGTGACCCGATGATAGTGATGGAGTTTATGGACCTTGGTTCCCTCTACTCGATTCTACACAACGAAACAACGGAGGTGGACGGCGACGTGCGATACGAGCTGGTGAGCTCGTCGAAAGCGCAAAGACTAAAAGCGCCCTGTGTGCGCGTGCGTTTATTGTGTGTGTGCGTATGTGTGTGTGCGTCCATTGTGTGCGTATTTGTGTTAGTTGTGTGCATGTGTGGGTCCGGCGGCAGCGAGCTGCGCGTATTCACATCAACACGGCAGCTCTTTGCCTTACACTGTTGCATGCACTCCTTCATCCCGTCTTTGCTGATGTGCAGTTGATTGACATCATCTCTGGCTGCCGTTTCCTCCACGCTGCTGAGCCCCCAATTGTCCACGGCGACCTCAAGTCCATGGTTCGTGGTGGTGGCGATGGCGGTGTTTTGTTTGCGTCTGTGCGCGAACACGGGCGCGCGTGTGCGTGTAAATACGATCCGCAAGATACGTCCCTCGCTCACTCATAGCCACCACACACGCCACCACATATCCTCGCGCGTGTGCAGAATGTGCTTGTGGATGCCAAGTTTCGCGCAAAGGTACTCGTGTGCGTGCGTGTGTGTTTGTTGATTTGTGTGCAGGTGTATGTTTGTGTGCACTGCAAGATTGCAGCATGTATGTGTTGGTGTCGTGTATTTGAGCTTGACCCTAGGCGTGAGCGCGTGTGAAAGCCGCCAGCACGAATATGACCATTCATCACACCACCTGCCGTTACATGGCCGTCACAACAGGTGTCAGACTTTGGTCTGTCACAGGGCGGAAGCTCCAAAGGGGTGTGTGGCACGCCATACTGGATGGCGCCGGAGCTGTTCAAAGGAGCAAAAAACACAAAGGCCTCGGACGTGTACTCGTTCGCCATCATCATGGTTAGTTGGCCCGCCTGCTGGGGTTGGCGTTGGGGTGGCTTGATAATTCTGATACTGTTGTTTTGCTGTGACGTGAGTGTGCGATTGTGGCACGCCGCAGTCAACGAAGGAGGGCAACAACAACGCCTGGTTGTACTGTACAGTTCATCTTCACAGCACACACATACACACACACACACACGCGTTCGCACGCATTCTCGCACGATCAATCAAACACACACACACATGCACACACATACACGCGTTCTCGCACACATTCTTACCCGCTCAATCAAACACACACACATGCACACTTGCGCAATCATTACGACACCACCGTCATGATGCTGCTTAACGGCAAACAACAGGCCGAGGTGTTTAGTCGTCAGGATCCATACCCGGCAATGGAGGACATGGACAAGGTGTTGCGAGAGGTGGTGCGACGCAAGCGGCGGCCATCCATTCCACGGGCAATGCCGGCAGAACTGTCCATCATCATGAAGGAGAGCTGGCACCACGATCCTGACCGCCGCCCCTCATTCAACGAGCTGAGCAGACGCATGGGCCACGTCGACGCGTCCGTGTGTCGCATTGCAGTGGAGAAGGTGACGCCGAAGAAACGCACGGGCGGCAACAGCGTACTAGAGGAGGTGTTCCCGCCCCACATCGCAGAGGCGCTTCGTCAGGGCAAGAAGATTGAGCCGGAGCACCATGAGCTGGTCACCATCTTCTTCTCGGACATTGTGGGCTTCACCAACATCAGCGGCACGCTCCCGCCAGAGAAGGTCATGAATATGCTTGACCGCTTCTACACAAAGCTCGACAAACTCGCCGACGAGATGGAGCTGTTCAAGGTGATGTAGTGCAGCATGTAAGAAGGAGTGAGAGGGGAGTGGAGAAGCCGCGCGGAGAGGCAACAGCGGATGTGTTTGACGGGGGAACTCGAGAGGTTGTCTGTCTACACGTACGTGTGTGCGTGTGTGTGTGTGTGTGTGTTGAGTGAGTGTTACGGTGAGGGTGAAAACAGCTGCGTGATTGAGTCGTGTCATCTATGTTTCTGCGTGTAAAGGAGTCGACGCTTGAAACCTTGTCTCACAGTTTGTTTTGTGGTTCCTTCTCTCCCCCCAGGTTGAGACGATTGGTGATGCGTACATGGCAGGTGAGAAGCATGGAGTGCGTGTTCGTTGGTACAACTCTGTTTCGTCGACGGTCTTGCGGCGCTGCTTTCCCTGGTTGAAGGCCATGCATGCCCTTTCGTTGGCAAGAGCAGTGACATCCTTGCGTTTGTACGTGGCACGGCCGCTCCAAGCCCGCCCTCGAACCTCACGATGCATTCCTGGCATCATCACCACCCACCCATCACCACCACCCATCACCACCAGTGACAAACTTGCTCAAGGAGCAATCGGACCACACCGCCCGCATCGCGCGCTTCGCAGCGGCTGCCATTCAGGCAGCGAATGCCACAGTCATCGATCCCTCCGACCCAAGCATGGGCAACGTCAACATCCGCGTTGGCTTTCATGCCGGTCCCGTCGTTGCAAATGTCGTCGGCACCAAGAACCCGCGCTACTGCCTGTTT